>NC_133131.1:97963649-98119605 GCF_048418815.1 Hemitrygon akajei
CATGTCACCAAATCTTTTGATAATTTCTATTTGTGAATGCACTTTTGAGAGTATGCAGACTGGTTGCATCATAGCCTAGTAGGGAAACACCATTGCCCAGGAAAGGTAAGGGCTATGGAAATTTGCGGATAATGCCTAGTTCTTCACAGGCAAAGTGCTCCCTACCTCTGAGTACATTTACATGGAGCGCTGCCACAAGAAAACAACATCCATCATTAAAGACCCCCATAATCCCATTCTCACTAATACCAGGAGCTACAGAATCCTTACGTCCCATCCTACCAGTTTAAAGAACAGTTATTACCCTACAACTATCAGGCTCTTGAACCGGCATGGATAGCTTCATTCACCACTACACTGAACTGATTTTACAGCTACAGACTCTCTTCCAAAGACTCCTTACAACTCATGTTCTCAGTATCTTTTTTTATTTGTACAGTTTGTCTTCTTTTGCACATTTGCTGTATGTCAGTCTGTCTGGATAGGTATTGTGTTTTGTAAAGTTCTATTGTATTTCTTTTTTCCCTGTACATGGCTACAAGGAAATGAATCTCACTGTAGCGTATGGTAACATATATTGTACGTACTTTGATAATAAATTTAGAACATAAAACATTGTAGCACAGTACAGGCCCTTCAGCCCACAGTGTTATGCCGACCCTTTAACCTATTGTAAGATCCCTCTTACACAGCCTCCAATCTTTATATCATTTATGTGCCATTTACTTTGAACTTCAAACTGTTTGTGAAGCTGTTTACGATATCCTGCAAATCAGGAAGATGATATGAATGTTTAAGTTCTTTCTATGCCATGAGGTATAAATGGCAGAATGCAGGTTCCAAAATGTGCCAGATGTGAAAAATCTGGCTTCACAGCAGGACATCTAAATGAATCAATCTAAAACAAATATTCTGATTGAAACTGGATTTTCAGAAAGGCTTGAAATATCTCTCAGATATCAGTCTAGTCCTGTACCCATCTAGATTTTGTATTCTTTCCAGGTGTTCATACATGCATTTTATACAAGTTCCCTGAAGCACTGATGCACAGAACAGACTACATTGCTTATCCTAATCACATTATAGAGACCGTCAAAGAACATGAACTGATGCAGGCAAATGCTTCTGATTGTTCTGGTGCTTAGCCTTTTAAAGTATCGAAAGGTATTAAGATACTTTAAATTAAGATTTTTTCTCTTTCCTACAAATCCCCAAGCTTTGAGGTCTGCACAATATTTTTACTCAAGCAATAACTGTTTCTATACAATGTTGGAAGACAAAGGCAAGTAGGTTATATTCCACTGCCACTTGCCTTGAGAAGTGGACATTTCTCACTGCACAGAGTGTATACTGTTCCAAAACAGAAATAAAATAAGCCGAGCAAATGGTCGACAGTCCAAAATATGCTAATGGTTATGGAAACCTGGCACCTGCCACTTTTTTAGCTCAAACTTTAGAAATGGTTCAGCCCATTGTTTGCTCAGTATATTTGTATATGATGCCCTTCTCAGTTACCTTTGACTTTTGCACCTTCCTGTTGAAGTGGGGAAGAAAACATCACAGAACTGGAGGCAGTTGTTGGCAAGGTTGGCTTGTATTAGTTCGATGTATACAAGTTATTCTCATTCCTTCACCTTCCCCAGCAGCACTGCATTTTTTTTCCTTTCACTTACCCAGCTCTCGTATCAATATTACAGTTGAATCCCCCTCTGTCACTATCGCTGGCAGTGCCTTTTGGACCCTAAATTATTGCTGTACAAGAACATTCTTGCTCACATTAAATCAACTCTTTGGCCATTCATCTTCATTCTGCAAAGGTAGAAATAAACCGTGGAGGAAGGCAGCAGATTGAGCAGCATCTTTGGTGGCCAGGGTGGGGTAAGAGGAAAGGAAATATCAACTTTGAAGCCCTGTATTGAGAATAAAGAATTTCTTCTTGGGCTGGCAGGCTCTGACAGGTGTGGTACTGAGCGGGCTAGATTTGACTTCTGTTCCCTAACACTTAGAAGAACAAAATATGACCTCATTAAATTCTCAAAGGACTCATCTGGGCATGTGCATACTCTGTAACCATATGGGTTTCATCCGAGTGTTCTTCCCACATCCCAAAAACATTTGGGTTGGTAGGTTAATTAGCCATCACAAATTGCTCTTTGTATGTGGGGGGGGGGGGGAAGATGAGAAGTTGGGAGAATGAAAAATGGGATTAACGCACTATTGGTGAAAATAAGTGGTCAGTGCGGACCAAATGGGTTAAAAGAATTAGGACTCTAATGGACTACTGCTATTCCAGTTTTTCTTGTTCCATTGCCCAAGGACATTCTGGGAGTGGCACTTCAGGATCTGCCATTTCAGTTTTAGGGACAATCATGGCATCCAGGCAAAAGCTAAGCAAGAACTGCACAGCTACAATCCATATGCTTGCCTGTGGGAAAAACATTGCTGACCATGGGCGACCCATCCCACTGTGTAAGGTAATGAGTCCAGTCCAAGCTCATTAAAGTTGCAAAGAAATTTTAAATATCCGTCCCCAGTTTACAATAAGGCAACTGCCAAGTAATATGGTAGAAGGTGGAATTCAGCAGGAAGAAATGTCAGGTGAAAATGTAACCTTTTGCATTTAGCCATGCCCTATAATTGACAAAATATTACAAAATCATTGCAGAATATAATGCAAATTGATTCTGTTCCATTTTACTAGTGACAATACTCTGCATTCTGTTGGTATTTTATGGGCTTACAGCCAATTGTTCAACGTGAGCATCTTCAGTATCAGCTCTCTCAAGTCAGGAGTACCTTTATTCAGATCTATCTTCAACGGTAAGTGCCAGCTCAAACCACAAGAAGCCTGTATCTTTGTGTTCAGAGATTCAGAGATCTCTTCCCAGTAGTAAAGTTAAAAATATGTACAATATGTCAAGAGTAGTTGAAATAGGTACACATACCTGGACCCCACCTCAATGCCCACCCTCACCCCCTGACCTTTATACGGCAAATACACAGAGGATGAAGAATGTGAACCATGCAGCAAGTTTCCAGCTACCTTAATGACAGATTTATTTAATTGGTGATGTATTGAATACAGCACACGTGTTCTTACACACAATTGTTCTCTAAATTTATCATCTTGTGCAATTCTGGCTCATTAGCCCTATCAAATTGTAATCAATGCAATCAATCTTGTTGTTCATCTTCTGAAATAGTTTCATGATCTTGTGAATCAAAATGGTTTTGTCTTTTTCTCTTCTACTCAAATTTCATGCCACTAATTTAAAGTATAATTTCCATTCCTGGTACATTTTAAGTGATATAGTTTCAGGAATCATTGTACTCTTATCTTCTGAATAGAATGTTATGTAGAAATGCATGCTATAACCACAACCTAGCTACTGATTTCTGCATGTTCAGGGACTTTTGTTTGCTTTCATAAAATAAATAATTTGCCTTCATGTATTTATTCCTCCGATTACTGTTGAATTTACAACTGTGTGTATTACAAATGTGTGATCTCCATTAAAACTGTTAAAAATCTTGGGTATTCTTTGCTGTTTACATAATTCATTACAGGTTATATGTAAAGATGCATGTATTACATACTGTGTATCATGATGCTACCATGTGATATGAACACACTTTGCTTAAAGTAAAAATTGAAATTAGACTTGCATTCTCTGCCCCCTTGTTTTCCTTTCTATTAGTCTTTATGTTTTAGAGTTGCAAAACATGAGTGGTAATTACAAAGTTTTAAACGAATCCAAGATGATTACCAACCTGTTGAAGTGCAGCGTTCGAGTTAAAAAAAAGAGCAGCAAGAAATAGTCGAGTTTAAAAAACAAAGTGCAGCACTTTCTTTTTCTTCAGAACAGTACGTCTTCTTCGCAAAAGGAAAGATGATCAGGCAGAAAACAGAAGAATTCATGGATTCATAAACAGTGAGTACTGGGTGATAATAATCATATATGTAAAAAAGAGCAGAAATGGCTGGCTATATTTAAGTTTGATGTCTTTGATTACATAGTGAATAACTGGCTCATGTATACTGTGTAAATTGAGCAGTATTTTGAAGCAAATGAAATAGCCAATGAGAAGCAAGTGTCACTTTTGCTGAGTGCATTGGGTTTAAAGGCATACATTTTGCTTAGACCTTTATCAGTTCCAACCAAATCACCTGAAATGAGCGTGGCTGATATCACGAAAGTAATGCAGGAACACTTAAAACTGAAACCATTGTTGATTGCTTGGTCTTAAACTGGAGGAAAATTTAACAAGCTTCAAGAAAGTTTAAGCATTTGGCTTTTGTGAGTATAACGAGCCAGAATCAACTCTGCGTGCATTAAGGTTATTGCATGAAATTCGTGGGAGACAAAAAGCTGCTTGTAAAAGTAGATGCAATGACCAAAGCCCAGCTGGATGAATGCAACGAAGTCAATGGAGATACAAAAACAGAGGATTCAACAGATGATGTTGTAGCTGTGGAAACCAAGAAGAGAGACCAGATTATAAAGGGTGCTATAGAAGGATTAATAAGAGAATACACCAGTGAACTAAATGCACCTTCCCAGATCAAGATGCACAAACTAGAATAAGAGGAAGGAAGAAGAAGAAAGATTTCCAGAGCTGTCAGAACAACTTCCTGCAGTCTGGGAGTCAATTCCTACAACCACAGAGGAGGCCCCAGAACCTAAATTTGTTTTCACAGCCACAAGTCTCACTGGCCAAGCAGAGTGACTTTCCTCATAAGGAAAAATGTTATCCCACAAGAGTTATCCTCCACAGTGCTAAAGTCTTTAGGCCTGAATGGGGCAATTTAAAATTTACAATGCTGTGCATTTCTGTAAAGAGTTGTATTACTGAGTATATAGTTGAGATGCGTTCTGTATTGAGTTGGAGTTTATAGCTAAGCAGGCAGGAGTGTTTGTATTTAATATTTCAACATTTTTGAGTAATATTGTAAATATTAAGCATTCTTGTTTGCTTAAATAAATCATTACGGGTTATATGTAAAATACATGAGTTGCATACTGTACGTCATGGTGCTACCACCTGACATGCATGCTCTCTGCTAAAGTCAGACTCACAGTCTCTGTTCCCTTGTTTTCCTTTCAATTAGTTTTTTATCTTCTGGAATTATAAAGCATAATATTTCTTATCACCGTACATTTCTAACTCTAATTGTTGATTTCCAAATAAATGTTCTTTGGATTTTTTAATGTTTTCTTGCTGCTGAACTCTGGCAGACACCAATGAAGAGTGACCAGCATCCTTCAACATTTTCATGTTAATTCAGAGATTCTGAATTTGTTTGTATTTATGCAGAGATATGATGACAGTTTCACCCACAAGTGCCATTCCTGTGCATTAAATCTGCTTTTCTCTACAGCCACTGATGATAGAAGGTGAGCCATCTAAAATGTTAACTATTCTTTCTCCATAGATGCTATCTGATCTGCTGAGTATAAGTCATTTCTGATGTCATTTTTGACATGTATCTAACAGTGCACCAGAGGCAGAGATGTTTCACCAACATGTTGAACTTTTTTGAGGAAGTTAATAATCCAGATAACACAATATATCAATGTATTAAATGGCTAATTTGTAAGACATTATTCATGGGTTGTAAAGGGACCTCTTGTTAGTGCAACTCTATAGTAATGACATGAATAATATCATTTGGAGAATTGCCAGTCACTATGACAGGAAGATTCATACTAAATTAAAAACTCAATGAGATTTTAAAAAGTAAAACAAGTCTTGATAAAAGATAAAATGAGCAAAGATAATAGAGTGCAAGTATTGAAGATGAAAGGTAGGTATAAATATAAGGTACAAAGATTATAGCAAATACTACTGCACAGTAAAATCATCTGCATGCTAAAATCCATTCATCACCATAACATTCACAATAAGGGTATTCTGTAGGCTATTTTAATAGTGGATGTATTTCTTAGAGAATACAATACAAAACAAAGAAGTTATAATGACAGATAATTAGTTAGATATCAGGCCCCTGACATGTATTGTAGAAAGGCCCTGGAATAATAATACAGCATGGCACCTTAAAAGCCTGTTATTGTAGGAAATGTAGAACTGGGGAAAGATAACTGTGCTTCTTAATAGCATTTATTGGCTCAGTGGATAGTCTGATTTATATATAATCTTGCATTTGTACAGCACTTCTCTTGGCCAAATGTTTGCAGCCAATGAAGTACAGTACTCTTAAAGTGTAGTCACTATCATGATGCAGCAAATTAAGGAACCATGCCATTGATATGCATAGGTTCACTTAACCTGAACAGCATGCAAGTAAACCAGTCTGCTACAATGTCCATATCAACTCTTTGAAAAGACTCTTACTTGTTCCACTGAGAGAATAGGATTAAATGCCCAGAAGCTTTTCTTTCAAAACTGAATTATCAACCTATTCAGAGAGGGCAAATTCAATACAACCCACACAAAATACTGGAGGAACTCAGCAGGGTCAGGTAGCATCTATGGAAATGAATGAACAGTGGATGTTTCGGGATGAGACCCTTCTTCAAGACTGAAAAGGAAGACGGCAGACATCAGAATGAAAATGTAGGGGGAGGAGAAGGAGGCTAGCGAGAAGGTGACAGGTGAAGCCAGGTGAGTGGAAAATGTTAAGGGCTACTAGAGAAGAAGGAATTTTCTTCTCTGGCAAATTCAATGATGTTCTAGTTCATTCATAGCTTAGAACATAGACCAGTACAGGACAGGGTCAGACCCTTTGTCCCATGACCCTTCTGATTTCACAATGTCCATATCCCTCCATTATATGCGCATCCATGCACTCATCAAAGAGCCTCTTAAATACCTCCATCCTATTGGCCTCCACTACTACCCTGCCAGTAAATTCCAGGTACCTATCACTCTCCTTGTAAAAATTGTGCTCTATACATCTTGCTTAACTTATCCCTTTCTCAATTTAAATGAATGTTATCCAGTATTAAGACATTTCAACCCTGGGAAAAAGATATCTGCTCTCTATCTATGCCTCTCATACTATTAGAAACTTTTAACAGGGCTCCTCTTAGCCTTCACTGCTCTGAAAAACAACCCAAGTTTGTCAATCTTCTCCTTGAAATGCACACCCTGTAATCCAGGCAGCATCTCGATAAGCCTCTTCTGCACTCGCTCCAAAGTCTCCTCATGCTTCCTGTAATGGGCGACCAGAATTGAATGAAACACTCACAATGCAGCCTAAATTTTATATACATCTATCAAGAAAACAATCCAAGTTGGCACAATCTGCCTTGAAAGCTAATAGTGTATAACCCGGGCAACATCTTGGTGAGTCTCTCGGAACACTCACTTGCTCTTCGTGGTTTTAGATGATGCCCAACGAAAACCCATACTCAGCAATGTTTCTTTAACACTAAATAGGAATTGCAAAATGTTGGCATAAAATCATGGCGCTGTTAATTCAGAAAGCTTCATTATGCTAATTTATTAATGTACTAGAATTAACCGAAACAGCATGGAACTTCATGACTGTAGCTCCTGCAGTGAACCCATCACTTTCAAAGAGCCATTAGACCAAATGACACTGTAAGCACTTTGCTCAGAGGAAACAGATTCACTTTTTGACTTGCTACTTCGTAAAGCACCCAATGATTGATCAAATAGGAGTAATGCCTCTCCAATCTTTCCCTATAAATCAACATATTCAATCCAGGCAATATCCTGGAGAATCTCCTCTACACTCTCTCCAGCACAATCAATACTTCTTGATAGTATGAATTTAACTAGTGTCTTGTTAAGAGAGTGAAAGCAAGAGAGAGAAAATGTGAACAAGAAAAAATCTGCAGATGTTGGAAATCCCAGCAACTCATACAAAATGCCGGGGGGGAGCTCAGCAGGCCAGACAGCATCTGTAGATACAATCAACATTTTAAGCCAAAACCTTTCAGCAAAACTAGAGAAAAAAAGCTGAGGAGTAGATTTAAAAGGTGGGGGGAGGGGAGAGATAAACAGAAGGTGATAGGTGAAACCTGGAAGGGGAGGGATGAAGTAAAGAGCTGGGAAGTTCACTGCTGAAAGAGAACAGAAGGAAGAAAGAAAAGGAAGGAGGAGCAGCAGAGGAAGGCAATGGGTGGACAAGGAGATAAGGTGAGAGAGGAAAAAGGGGATGGGGAATAGTGAAGGAGGTGGGGTGGGAGGCATTACTGGAAGTTTGAGAACCTTAAAGTTGAAGGCTACACAAATGGAATATATGGTATTGTTTCTCCAGCCTAATGTGGCCTTATCACAATAGTGGAAAAGACCATGGTGGACATTATCAGAATGGGAATGGAAAGTGGAATTAAAATGGGTGGCCACCGGGAAATCCCACTTCTTCTGTTGGATGGAGCGTAGGTGCTCGGCGAAATGGTCTCCCAACCTATGTTGGGTCTCATCGCTACACAGGAGGCCACACTGGGAGCACCAAACACACTATATGACCCTAACAGACTCACAGGTGACATGTCACCTCACCTGGGAAGGACTGTTTAGGCCCTGCATGGTAGTGAGGGAGGAGGTGTAGCGGCAGGTGTGGCACTTTTTTCGCTGGAAGGGTAAGTGCCAGGAAGGAGATCAATAGGGACGGACGAATGGACAAGGGAGTCGCATAGGGATGATCTCTGTGGAAAGCCTGTTGGAGGTAGTGGAAGTTTCAGAGAATTAAGTGCTGATGCTGAGGCTGGTGGGGTAGTAGAGGAACCCTATCCCTGGTAGGGTGGTGGAAGGAAGGCGTAAGTGCATATGTGCGTGAAATGGAAGAGATGTAGTTGAGGGCAATGTTGATGGTGGAGGGAGGGAAGCCCCTTTCTTGAAAAAGGAGGACATAGAACCATAGAACCATAGAACACTACAGCACAGTCCAAGCCCCTCAGCCCTCCATGTTGTGCTGACCCATATAATCCTTAAAAAAAAGTACTAAACCCACACTACCCCATAACCCTCCATTTTTCTTTGTTCATCTCCTTTGTTCTAGAATGAAAAGCCTCATCCTGAGAGCAGATGTGGTGGAGATGGAGGAATTGAGACAAGGGGATGGCATATTTAGAAGTAACAGTGTGGGACCAGGTAGCTGTGAGAGGAGTTGTGGGTTTATAATTATAGAGAATGGAGAGGGGAAGATGGGGAGAGAGAGAGAGAGAGAGAGCAGGAGAGAGCAAGAGAAAGAATGAGATAGAGAGAGAGAGAGATTGAGGGGGCAGAGGGAGAGAGAGACAGAGGAAGAGAGAGAGAGAGTTGTGTTTGTGTGTAGGAAGGACATAAAAATAACCTTTCTGGTCAATGACCCTTTATCAGAATTTGGACAGTGTTCTTTTTAGTTGCTAATGAAGCTTTGGGCAGAGAGAACAGAGGGATTGTCTGTGATACAAATGTCACATTGATAAATGAAATCAGTTCAAATACTTTAAGCAGTTCAAAGCATCAGAAGGGAGCCGCACAATTGTAATATTCTATGCTATTTGAAACCCTCATTCCCAATTATTGAACTGCCAGTAATGTCATGTCAACAATTCGCTGCAACAGTAATTAGCCATGCAGGCTGACATTACAGACTGCTCCCTTTCAATGTTGAAAGTGTAAATACTTCATATTTGTAGGGCATTTAATTAGATTTGAAGCACTAGTGTTTGTAAAATGTACCAACTAGTGAATAATTTTGAAATTACACAAATCAAATCAAAATGAAATACCTGAGGTTACTCTTTCTTTGTTTTGACAATGAACAAATACTAACTTTCACTTCTTCTACCAGACGTTGTTGCTCCACCCCCACCATCTCTGATTTATAGTGGAAATATATCAGTGCGAGCTGAACTGCTCCATCAATCAACTATTTATTATTGCAAATATACTATTACATGAAAAATTTACAGGTATGAACTTTCTTTTCAAGTAGCTGTTTGTAGAGTTTTATTTTCCTATCCATTGCATCCATTAACTGCTGTCCATTGTCCATTCTATAATGAGCCAGTAACAAAACTGCAGGGGACAATGACTGGATACTTTGAGATCTAAAATTCTGTCGTATATCCTAGTCACATTCCTATATTTGTGACAAAACATGAGGAGGATACTTTTCATAATCTAGGTATTACCTGGTGAGTTCTTCCATGTAAGCAATGACCATCCATCCACCATCCTTCCCAGCAATAATAATGACACAGCAGTTAAAGTATCAGACTAGTAATTCACAGGTGTGGCTGAACTAGCAGAAAAACACAAGTTCAAAGCCCACCACAACAGTGTGGAGTTTAAAATCAGTTAACCATCTGGATTTGGTAATAATCTATGTAATGATGACAACAAAATGCTTCTTATCATGGGAACACACACAAAATGCTGGAAGAACCCAGCAGGCCAGGCAGCATCAATGGAGAAGAAGTACAGTCGATGTTTCGGGCCGAGGCCCTTCGGAATCAGCCATGTGAACTTACTTTGCACTACCTTCAATACAAGTAAATACTTGCTTAAATTCAGGGACCAAAACAACATGAGCACGATCTCACCAGTATCCTGCAAATTTGCATCAAAACTTCCCTATATACACTGTGTATTTGCAATTAAAGCCTTCCAAATTATTTGCTGCATCCATTGTTTTAAGCACTAGGATTTCTATAGTGTCCTTGTGACATTTAGTTGTCTTACTCTATTTAAATAATAGCTTGCTTGGCATTCTTCATTGCAAAGTGGATAATGCTACATTCTACAGTATCAAACTTCATCTGTCAACTTCATGCCCACTCACTTCAAGCAACCTCTATGCTCTGACAACTTGC
Organism: Hemitrygon akajei; assembly: GCF_048418815.1. Taxonomy (NCBI): domain Eukaryota; kingdom Metazoa; phylum Chordata; class Chondrichthyes; order Myliobatiformes; family Dasyatidae; genus Hemitrygon; species Hemitrygon akajei. Next base: position 97,974,443 of record NC_133131.1, read on the forward strand.
TGACTCTCCTGTCTTTCTATCAGTAGCAAATCTGGTTGCAGTACACTCTGTCCTTTCATCCTTTATTAATATAAATCATAAATAGTTATGTTTCTAGCACTGATCCTCTGGCCAATGCATTAAGGATCCTTTTATCTGAATTCTCTCTCCCTGTCCTAGCCTTGTGTGCTCCTGCCTTGTGCAGTTATGTGGCATCTTAAAGAGGATGTACTTGTTCTTCTTCATCTATTTGGTACATCTTCAACTCCAGTATATTTGTCAAACATAATTTCCCTTACTTAAATGCTCTTTGAAGTGGCAAAGCCAGCAAGCTCTTCAATGGTGTCATTATAGCGACATTCAAACAGAAAAAGAATAAAAAGAGAAAAGAATAAAGCTAAGTGAATCACTTTTAATTGACGTAGGCCTTAATTTCGACATGGCAAAGTTGCTCCTAGTCCAGTTAACCTCCTCAGAAACATCTGGAGACTGGTGTTTATATTGGGAGGGATGTCCCAGTCAAGCAAAAACCTGGCAGTTCAACTCACAAAAGCGTAACTTACTCACAACGTACCGGCATACCAGTGTTCTCCATCACAATCCCTGGGTATTTCTTGTGCTCCTAGCAGGACAGACCACCAGGGGAAGTGACATGGTAGTATACAGGTGGGAGGGGATGGAGCCTTCTGTGTCCTGACCAGCTGTATCACTGTCTGCTATGGAAACTGCACCATCTGACCACAAGACCCTACAATGGATTGCCAAGACTGCTGACAGGATCACTGGGGTCTCTTTTCCACCCATTCAAGATTTTTACCAGAAGCACCGTGTATACATGCCCGTGAGCATTATCAAGAATCCCTCTAATCCGTCTTAAAAATTTCTGTGAAACCCGACCAACAGGCAGTAGTGTTAGGACAAGGATTGTTAGGTGAGAAACAGCTTCGTCCCCAAGGGTGTGAGACTACTGAACCCCCTGCCACCACCCAGGTCTCATCACTTATGAAGCGCAAGTAGCGTTACACTGTTTACTTTTAACTTGTGTTATAAATGTACTTTATGCTAAACGTCAATCTTATGGAACATACTTTATTTATAATTTATTTGCTATAATATTATTTTAGGTGTTGTGGGTGTAAGTTACATGTACTGTGTTGGTCTGGGGGAATGTTGTTTCGTTTAGTGGTTTACATGTACGTGACTGAACGACAACGAACCTGAGCCTAACCATGAATCCAGCACGAGATCCCATGACCCCTGATCATCCAGCAAATTACCACTAACCATCTCCCTCCACTGTTCTCCATACTGAATAAACACAGTTGGAAGAAGTATTAAAATGTGCGAACAGACTGTACTCTGACAGCAGACTTCATGACTGACCAGGGTGTGTGAGAGAGAACAGGTTGACTAGAAATGTTCGGGAATGGGATGTCTGGAAGAGGCAGCATAAACTTGATGATTTGAATGGCTTTCTTCTATGTCTTGAAGAATGCAAATGTGCACGATAAAGCTGTCAGATTGAGTCTGTGGCAAGCAAGTGAAGTGGGATGAAAGCTCTTGACATCAAGGAAACCCTTGGCTGAGATTGGCGCCAAAGAGTCCCGGCAATCTGAAATCATTGGATATCAAAGTGGAAACACTCCAGTGGTTTGAGTTACATTTCACACAAAGAAAAATGGTTATGGCTGTTGGAGTTCAATATTTCCAGCCCCAAGACATCACTGTATGGGATCCCTGTGGTAGTGTCCAAACCCCAAATTTCATTGGTGGCTTCATCACAGGATTAGTAATCATTACACAAATGTTCGATTCAATTTGCAATATATCAGCAGATGGAGAACCTATGTCTGCATGCAGCAAGACCTTAAATTCAGCCTTTTGACATTCCTCACCATCAATATCCTGTCACCACCGATCAGAAACTAAACTGGACCAGCTACATGAATACTATGGCTAGAGAAGATGATGAAAAGCTGGACATCATGCAGCAAATGATTAAACTCCTGGAACTCCAAAATCCTTCCCATATTAGGAACATTATAGGATACTCCGCACTACAGTGTGCATGATCTATAAAACGTCCTAATCAGCATCCAGTTCCAACACCACCTCTCAAAGGTTCATTTATTATCAAAGTTTGCATGTAGTATACAACTCTGACATTCATCCTCTCCAGATAGCCATGAAACAAGGAAAACCATGGAAGTTGTTCAAAGAAAAACATTGAACACCCCTCCTCCACACAAATAGCAATATCATCAACCCCCAACTCTCCTCCCAAACAAAAGAACTAACAAATCGCACCAAATGGCAAAAAGAGAGAAAGGCAACATGACCATCAGCCCACCCCCATGCGAAAAAAAAATTACGCAACGGCAAGCCTCCAGCCTCGACTACCAGGGAGTACAAGGGCAGCAGAAGGAGGTGTACAGCTTCACTAGCTGCAAGTTCCACTCTAAGTCAAACACCATTCGGACTTGGAAAGAAACACAAATCCTTCATCTTAACATGGTTGAAATCTTGGAACCATCAGCTCAACAGCATGGTGGGCGTAACCTCATAAAGCACTCCACGGTGGTTCAAGAAGGTGGTTTAATAAGGGAAAATGCTATATTTTCTATTAATCTGTTTCCTAATGATTTGATTCATAAATACAGAGTTCTCCATAGCTAGAAAATTCAAGCTCACCAGAGTTAGATAATCTTAACTGGGACCAGTAATAGGGCAGCGTCAAGGTTTGTCAGTATTCTTGAGGCAAGGGATATTGTCAAGTATTCATGAATCCAGCTCTGAATTGATTCTTAGATTTCTCTTCTGAAAAATGCATGATTAGTCATGGATTTAATGCTTAATTTACATTGATGGAATTATCTGTAATATTATCTTTTTGAAGAAAAAGAGGGAAAATTAAAGCATAGAATGGAAGAAAGCCACAGACAAAATCAGTCCTATTTCTCTTACACACATCTTGTACCTAATTATGAAACATTAGAAACATTCCAAAGCATCATACATCATTGGACATCGGTAGCTGTTCCCACAAGATGGATTAATCGAAGGTCAGAACACAACATTCTTATTTCTAAAAAGTGAGAAGCTTTGCAATCAGAAAAGCAGAATTCAACCTTTTTTGGACAGATAAAATAAATGCCAAAATGCAGCAGCAAGTACCAGTAGTTTTTATAATTTAAATTTGCACCAATTATTATAAATATACAAAAAATTTTAATCACTATTTTATAGTTTTAACCAGAACCTTATTAAGATATGCTCACAAATTTAATTCAAATTATGCAAAATAAAAAGTCAGAGTTTGTTAAAAGGAGCCATTGTGTTCTGAAAATATTCACATCACTGATGTAGATTTTCTAGACTGTAGAGAAGGTTGAAGCTACTAAGTTGTTGTTGTTCCTTTTCACGCCTTGTGGTGCACAAGGCAGCATTTGTTGTCATTTCCTTATCATTTTTCTGTTTTTTAAGGGGCTGGGTTGCTAGCTTGACACTCATCACAGAAGGAGCCAGCTAGATTCAAACCCAGGACCACTGGCCTGTAAGTCAAGTGCTGTCACCACTACACCACCAGCCAACTAGTAGCCAATTCTAACCAAACCAAACTGCCACTGCTGGTGACCCCTACAGATTTATTATGCTTGTATGACACGCCCTCAGCACCAACAATGATCTTTTAAAAAGTCGAAGATATGCATTTGATCCTTTATTAGAAAATAGCAAATATACAATTTTAAAGCAATGAAACTTAAGCAAAGTTAAACATAATTGAGCGGTCAACAAACGATATGACGTTCAACAGACCCAGCTGCAAACTGCCCCAAAAAAAGCACAGAGGTAACTAATACCTTTCACTTTTACCACACCTCCACTCATGTGACTGTTTACCATAATAAGCATAATTAACATGCAACACAGAGTACAATGCAAGATAGAGTACAGATACGTGGTTGCTACAAGGGTCGTTGCTATCTTACAGTTGTTACATTTAGCACCTAATACACTGCACATGGTAGCCTACTGTAAATGATTCCCAAAAGCCTTTCCAATAGGTGAGATGAAATACCTATACCTAGCACTATGGCATTTAATCAATGGACAAATTCCTGCTTGGTGCCCTAGGATGTGTTGAAGCAAAGAAGCAATTTAGTACGGTTTTCTCTCCACATTTGTCAGATGAAGGTAGAGCAGCCTCAGATTAGATAATTTCCTAACATGACTATTCAGGTAAAATGGATTGTCAAAATATATACGTATCTGACAGAGAAAAAAAATCAATGTGCAAGGATGCAAGTAAGATAAGGAGTGAGCCAGTTACCTTCTCAAGCCTGTTCTATGGCTTATATTACCTCAGCTACATTTTTCTTCATCAACACCATATGCCATTTAATATCTAAAAAAATATATAATTAACTTTCTTGAATATGATAAATGACTCAGCCTCCACAAAATGTTTGTTTGGAGAATTTCAGAGATTCACTGGTCTCCAAGAGAAGAATTGTTCACTCATTTTGATATTGATCAGCTAACCCTTTATATTGAGACCACAATCAGTGTTTCTAGACACTTAGCAAGTCAATTACACATCCACCCTGTCATATCCCTTAAGAATTCTGTATACACCTCCTCCAAATTTGAGAGTAAAGTCCAAGCCAGACTCAACTCTGGGTCACTTGATGAACTAACCATCACTCTGGTGATAATTACTGCACTCCAAATATTTATATTCTTAGATTGGGAGATGCAATCTCAGCACAGTTGTACATAATTGAATGAGGTGTTTTTACTCTTGCACTCAAACCAAATAAAGGTCAATAGACCATTTGCTTTCAATAAAGGACAAAATACCATGTTAAGTTTCAGTGATTTGCATTTGAGGTCATCTAGCCTAAAGACTTTTCAGTTTTTCACTACTTAAAATATACCCTACTTTCCATTTCTTTAAAATAAAGCGGGTAATCTATTCCTTTATGAATTTGAATTATATTCCACCTTTCATGGCCTCACTCATGTTCTGAGCTATTTCTACTGGTGCCTCCTCACACCCTCTTTATAACTAAAGCATTCAATGCATGTATTCCAAGCAGCTTCATGTATTACTGTAACATCCTCTTTGCCACGTTTGCTGCAGTGTCATGGCACTACCGGTTATCATGTACCTCCCATTGTGACACTGTCATTAGTACCTCCATAACTTTCATTGCGCATATATAATAGCTATTTATGAAGTCCCCTCTCAAAAGCATAAGCAAGCACAAACTCAATCATTTCCTTCAAAAAGAGACTGTGGCGTAAATCTATATGAAAAGGTTACTTTGCAGGCAAGTAGTGTTCCTGTCGGTAGAACAAATAAAAATGCATATCCTGGAATCTGATGAATTTCTGATCCTGATGAAGGGTTTCTTCCTGAAACATTAACTGGTTTCTCTTTCCACAGATACTCCCTGAATTCTTCCAGCATTTCTGGGTTTTTTTTTTTGGTTGCTTTCAGTTTTCTTTTCCCCCTCATGCTCATTTAATTCACCTTGCAGGGAGATTTTGAAGAACTGTATTGTATAAATCTTCCTGTCGTTCAGTGCATGCTTCCTCACAGAACAGTCACAATTCCTATTAATTTTCCTTGTAATTTATTCTCAACACATTCTCATTAGCTCCTTCAGACGCTACCACTCAGCTGCACACATGGAGCAATGTACTGTGGCCAATCAATCTGCCAATTCACTGACAATGGGACGTAGATGGAAACCAGACACCTGGAGAAAATATATCTGGCTGTGGGGAGGACGTACAGACAGGGTAGGACATACAAAATTAATGGTTAACAAACAGAAAGACCTTAATCTGGTCATGAATGCATACACGATTCTGGCCTTCATTTCTTGAGCCATAGAAAGTAGCAGAGGTGAGGTCATGGTACAACCTTAAAGCCTTGGTTAGACCACAATAGGAGTACCGTGCGCAGTCCTGGTTGCCGTACTATAGAAAGATTGTGACTTCACTAGAAAAGGTACAGAGAGGATGTTGCCAGAGATAGAATGCTTCTATTATGAAGAGAGAATGGAGACTGAGAAAGGATCAAGTGCTTTCCCGGCGAATATGACAAATAGACTTTTCTCAGGCTTCAAGCCAGGTACAGGTATTGAGTATAACTGATGCTTTGATGTCAAACTGTGCCATCTTCTTCAGGCTTCATTCCTGCAGAAAATGGCAGAGTTTGTCATTGACACAACGAATATAATTGATACTTGTACCTGGCCTGAAACCCAAGAAGAGTTTATTAGAGAATAAATACGTTTGTTTTCCTTAGAATAGAAGAGAGAAAATGGAGACATATGGAAAACTATGAAGACAGGAAGAAATGGTTCGTCATAATAGAGATATTACGTTTAAAGTGAAAGATACAAAAATGGAGAGCTTCTGAGGAAGAACTTAATTTTTTCACTCAGGGTATGTATAGAATCTGGAATGATTAAGGTGCTGGTGGTGGCCTGTACTCTGACAATATTTAAAAAGTATTTGAAGGAGCTGTTGAATCACTAAGGCATAAAAAGCTAAGGACTGGTTTTGTGTTTTCTAACTTCACATAGACAACATCAAACATCAGATTGGACCCAGACTGCAGGAGCTGTGAGGCAGAGCTCAACCAGCCACACCACTGGGCTGCCTTGGTCTCTATGGTTCCTAAGTTAAAACAGTAAATTCACTTCAATGATCTGGAATACATTAAAAGAACAATGGAAGATGCTATACAAATGCAGGATCTTGAAGTTATTGATTTAGTTCATTTTGTCAGAAACTCAAGGATTATAATTTATAAAGTCTACAAAATTAATGAGGGATACAGATAGGGCAAATGCAAGCAGGCTTTTTCCACTAACGTTGGATGAGATTACAACCAGAGGTCATGGGATAAGGGTGAAAGGTGAAAATTTTAACGGAAACATGAGCGGCAACTTCTTCACTCAAAGGGTGGTGAGAGTGTGGAACAAAAACAACTGGTGCATGCAAGCTTGATTTCAATGTTTAAGAGATGTTTGGATAGGTACATGGATGGAAGGGGTATGTTAGGCTATGATCCAGATGAAGGTTAATGGGACTAGGCAGTTTAAATGGTTCAGCACAGACTAGATGGGCTGAAAGGCCTGTTTTGTGCATTAGGTTTCTATGTCTCCCTATGACTCTGTAATCCCCGAGCTACATACCTAGTGATCCATGTGATAAATGCATTGTTCAGAAGATAATACAGCACCTGCCAGAAAAACCTTAATCAAATTGCACAACAGTTCAGCCTGTTATCAATGACCATCAAAATCCTTCACCATATCCTCATTTCTCACTTAATTGCCATTCTGTGTTAATCAGCTACTTTAAAGTTAGCCACATAATTTAATAGCAATTTTAATTCTTCCAGATATATTCTGATTTGGGTATGTGACATGTTAATGATGTTACTATTCTCCCTATGCTCTTCTATTACTGTGTAAACTCTTAACTAGATGCCTGAACTTTTGCCACCAATTTCACATGAATAACTTATTTTTTCTTGGTAACTCTCATTCACTATACAAGAAAGCCCTCCAGAGAACTTCTTTGGGAAAAAAATAGTTTTCTGTAAGATATCATAGTCTGCTAGCACATGAAATCATTCTCTCCAAGCTAAGTATATTCAGGAGTGGACTGATACTGTACAACTCTTAGTTTATTAGATACAGTAGTTGCAATGAAAAAGAAATTCTAGTGTTCTAGTAGGGATGGTGGTGGAGACTAAAACATTAGGGGTATTTAAGAGCCTCTTGGACAGGCACATGGATGAAAGAAAAATAGAGGGTTACGGGGTAGTGTGGGTTTAGTATTTTTTAAAGGAATATATGGGTCAGCACAACATTGAGGGCTGAAGGGCCTGTACTGTGCTGTAGTATACTAGTAAAATGAGCCCTGCGCTTAGCAATACATACATTTTAATACAAAATACTGACTGCAAACCTATTTGTTCATTTAACATTTTATGTACTGTAATAACAACTTATGGCAAACCACTTTAGAAAAATTTGCCATGAACAATCATGTTCATAGAAAGACCACTCACCTACATCATATGACATAGCACATAAAAAACAAACAAGTAACAACTTAAATATCTAATTTTTGAAGTTATGTTTATTTTGACTAGTTTTGTAATGTGGCTTACTGTATTGTACAAACCTGTCTTAATGTGCATGTTGTAACAGGAGCATAGAAATGATTGCCAGATTTAATTTTTGGAGCCTGTTGCATTTTCAGAAATGAGGACAACTGACGAATGTACACAGTGAATCTGAAATGGACACCTTCACGACTACCACTGAAAATAGGAATATTATCGAAAGATGAAACCTTTAATAACTGTGCCCATGAAGCCAATCTAAACTGGAAGTATTTGGTTAAATATCGGCAAATGAAGCTGGAGTCCAGACAGGGATTAATAGAGACACCAAAGCAGGAAAGAAAATGAAATCCTTGTGTATGACATTTGTGCATACTCAGAATACAGAGCAGTTATCCAAAACTACTTCTCATTGATCAGCTTCTCTACTCCCATTTCAGAGCTATGACTGCACTTCCTCCCAGCCTGGGAATCCTTCCTAATTGCTCAACTTCTCAGTTTGATGCATCAGTTCTGACAGCACCCGTGTCTCTCTCAATGATTACAATACTCTTTTTTTTGTTCCATAGTGAATGTCTGCAAGAAAATGAATCTCAGTAGTATATGATGACATATACATACTTTGATAATTAATTTACTTTGAACTTTCTTTTTCCTTACTTGTGGCTGCTCTCCCTCATGCAAGACAAGCTGATTGACCATAACCATTTCATTTCTCATCTCTCACCCAGAACCTGCAGAGAATTCCCCTTAGCACTTTCCAGCCCACACTTTCTACTGAGAAAAAACTCAGCAATAGCATGACTAGTGACATAGTTAATGTCAACCAGTGACTAACAGAGTGGGAACATCAAAATACAATTTCAAATAGAATTAGGGGAGAGGAAACGATGGAAAAAATCAATTCCTTTTCTAAATGCATGAAATGCTCATAACAAGATAGATGAACATGGTACAAATGAAAACAAATGGGTATGGAGACATTTGGAGATGTACAGAGACTTGTTGGCAAAATGGCCAAGGCTTAGAAATGAATAATCTGCGGTAATTATCATTCCAAAAGTTTTGTAGGGTATGTGCTCTTGGGGTATCTCTGTTGATAAGTGATTAGTATACAATTAAGATGTAATTTAGCTTGGACAATTAAGATAGAGAGACAGGTGGCAAAAAGAATAAACAATGCGAAGTAATTACTGGGAGAAGTTTACAGACTACATCACTCATTTCCTCACGCCCAAACAGTAACTGCACTATAGCAATCAAAATATAATGAAGATATATTAGAAAGTTAACGCTACAGTTAGAAAATTGCAAATTCAAGAAATGAAGGATTCAAAGGCAGGTGTTTGTAAACCTATAAGCCTAATATTCATTCTTAGGAAATTTTGGAAGCCTTTATTTGAATATTAGTCAAATATTTGTAAATGTGTCAGAGAATTCAGCAAAGCTAATGTGATTTTATAAAAGAGATGTGTTCACCATTTTTTTGTGGATGTAAAGAGTAGGGTGAATAGAGGGAACCAGCAGATATAGTGATATTGGAATCCAAAAGATGTTGATAAGGGCTACTTAAAAAGACTGCTTGGGGGGAAGGGAGGAGAGGTATTTCATAGAGATACAGCTTGGAAACAGGCCCAATCCATGCTGACAATAAAGCACTATTTTCACAAGTCCATCCGAACCTATTTTATTCTCTCTTCTGTTCCATTAACTGCAACACCCAGCCCCTACCCCAAAAAAAATCAGAATCTGCCTGCCTATATATTGGGGACAACTCACAGAAGCTATCTAACTTATTGACTCACATTGTTGGTCACAGGAAGAAGCCAAGGCTCTCAAAGAGAACCTATGGTATCTCAGAGAGAATATGTAAACACCATGCAGACACTTACAGAGAAAGTGGTTGGAAATACCATCACTACAGCTGTGGGGCAGCAACTCCACTAGCATCACCCTGCCCTGCTTTGCCCTGCCCGTGGTCTGCACTAACAGAGGACTGATCAACAGAAAGTAGAGTCAGGATAAATAGCTCTTGTTCAGATCAGCAAGTTGTATCTAGTCCACTTTCACATTTTACACTTCACCAATGGGGCTGTTCATTCTCTAGCCAGATCTACAGACGATACAAAGTTAGGTGGGAAATCAAGTTTTGAAGATATAAAGTCTCTGCAATGCAGTATAGATAAAGGTCTTAGGCAAAACTCTGGCATCATATAATAAAATCTGAAGATATTCACTTTGGAAGGAGAATGTTGCTTAATTGAAGAAAGGCAACAGAATATTTCAGTACAGACCGATCCTCACACATGAAGCAGGATTTAACATAAGGGTAAATCAACTGATTAGGAAGAGTATGTCAGAATGTTGCACTTGGTTGCAAAGAGAAAAGAGTATGGAAGTAGGAAAACTATGCCACATTTATCTCTGGCATTAGTAAGACTACAATGGAAGAACTTAAATATACTTTGAGGCAGTTCAGAAAACATTCTCTCCATTGATCCTTAGGATGAAACAGTTAAAGAATTAGCGATTAGCTTTACTTATATTTCGAAACACAGAGTGAAATGCATCACTTGCATCAAATGAGATCAGTGAGGATTGTGCTGGGCAGCCCACAAATGTCGCCATGCTTCTGCGCTAACATTGCATACCCACATCTGACTAATCCTAACCATACATCTTTGCAATGTTGGAAAAAACCAGAGAACCCAGAGTAAACCCACACAGTCATGGGGAAAGTGTAGAAAATTCTTACAAACAGGATTCAAACCCCAATCTTTCAGCTGGTGCACCGTAAAACGTGGCACTAACCGTAATGCTATCGTACCGTGTAGAGATATCTTATGAACAGATTGGTCAATACTCAATGGAGTTTAAAAGAATGACTGGTGACTTTAATGAAAACATAAGCATTTTGAAGCCTTAAGGATGTAGCTGCTGAGAGGATGCATCTCAAAGAGGGAAGTGTATAATTAAGAAACAAGTTTTCAAATTAAGGTTTCGTCCACTTAAGGTGGAAGAGGAATTTCTTCCTGGGTTTGTAAATTTTTGGAATTGACTACCCTAGTGAGATATGGTGGCCAAGCCATGAAATGTCCTCAAAGCTGTGATGGGCACTTCATGGGTCATCGAGAAATAAGTGATCTGGCAGGGAGGTGCAGGGAAGATTAGCCTTAAATAAACCAAGATCTTATTTACTGGCAGTGCAGGCTCACAACTCTACCGTCTAATCCTACTCTTGTTTATTAAATGAAATGTTACATTATTAGATGTTACAGAAATGTTACATTAATAGATTAATTTTGGAAAACTCTGGATACATCTTTCTCTTTATGCTCAGTATCGTACAGGGATTATTCCTTCTAGTAACCAATCTGATGCTTTTACTTCCAACATCCACTGCCCTTGAAAGATCATAGTTGCCAGCCAAGACAATTTTAAATATATCCTTGATCTATGGAATTGAGTGCTAAGCTGCTGAGGCAAGGAACCTGCATATTATAAAGGCAAAAAAGAAAGCAAATTTAAAAAAAAATAATTTTGCAGATAAGGCCAGCAATTGTTAACATAAGGAAGGGACTTTTTGAAACTGCTGCATTGCCCTGGGTGAAGGTGCTTGCACGCTGTTATTCAGTAGGGAGTTCCTGGGTGTAAACCAAGCAATGGCAAAGGACTGGTGCAAATTTGTTTTGAGTAGGATCCTACACCTGAAGCAAATGTTATTATGGAATCAGATCATTCCATGGTCTTTGCTCTGCTGCAAGTTATTTTTAAATCAGTCCTCTGTTGGATGAACTTCCTTCCTACTTAATCACACAGTTTAAAACTGGAGTAAAAATCAGATTAAACATTTACAATATCCCATATTAATTTCATGATATTCCCAGATCCCTTAACTGAAAGGATTGTTTATTACTATCTATAATAGACGCTTCAGAAACATGAAAAATTCGAGCACACAAATCACATGGACTGAAGAATTATGTACCCTGGCTATATATTAAGAATATTTGATAAGCTAAGTAGAAATATTTCTTTTACTTCCAGACAGTGTCCTATGAAACTGAATTAGCAGGTGGATTATATAGTAATATTCCAGAGCATGTTTCACAATTTATACATTCTTCATGCAAGCGTATCTTTAATTGATCCTATTTAAAGTATTATGTTTTAAGATATAAATTGCACTAACGGCTGAATAGGACAAGCAAGGCCAGGTTTCCAACTTTAGAGGCATGAAACAGGAACATGTACACTTTGGAGGAATGCCCACTGCTGTGGATTTATTGAAGAAAACTGTTTCTGAAAAGAACTAATGATGCGGTCTCTCCTGCAGAGAACAGCCTGGTTGAGAATAATGAAAATAATGATGCACCACCTTCCTTCTAAAGACAACAGAAAGAAAGAAGATAGCAAGAGTAGCCCATTTGGCCTTTCAATATAATCAACATATGGTTTAGGATAAGCAGCCAATTTGACTGGCACCTAAATTTTCAACCCCTCCTCCACCAATTAACTGTCATTTGCAAGATGCATTTGTGAAGCTTGCCAGGTTATTTCCAAATCCGGTACTTCTACCATCTGAAAGAGGGAAATTAGGTACACGGGGATTGTACCACCTGAAATCCTCCTCCAAGGTGGTGCATTTACAAGAATTTCCTTATTGTAGTTGGGTTAGATTTCTGAATTCTGTGCCTTAATGTTTTGATGGCATTCACTTCACAATGATTAAATTCTAGTTTTGAAGCAGCATTAAATCCAACAACTGTTAGATCAAAAAACAATGTGCACCCTAAATAAGCAGAGTATATTGTACGAGTATATTCTTGATGAACTTAGGTAAGATAAGGATGGTTTCTTATTTTCAATTTGCAGCTGTGGGAGATTTCAAAATATGAAGATGTAAGGTGCCTGGAAGATTAGGCCAGAAATAGTACTATCAACGAATATTAATTGCTTCACTGGGAGCTGCAGTCAAGCATCATGTTAATTATTCAGTCACATAAATAACTGGGTCCAGACAGTTCATAGGGTTCATTAGGACTTAAAAATAACAACAGTGTTCCTATAACAGTATTTATGTTTTATCTTATACATTGGACATAAAAACAACTATTCTACATTTTTCTGAGTATAAAAGCCTTTTATTATAAATATGTTTTAATGGCATGGATAATGGCATCGAGGCAGGTGTGGAAAGCGAGCGAGTATTCGGCTTCCTCCACCAGCCTCTTGCTTGCTGCTGCTGGAGGAAGGCGTTCTGCGTATGGCGATCTCTCACTCACTGTGCCTGAGGGAAGGTCCTTGCGTTCGAGTGATCTCTCTTTCCCTCAATGCTGTTGCCAAAAGGCACCGGAGCAAGGTTTAATTGACTGGGATTGTATACTTGGACTCGAATTCAGGTTTATGATGTGTTCTAGCTTCTAGTTCTGGTTCTGTCGCTCCTTCCTGTTACTACTTTACTTTACTGTACTTTTGAATCTGGGCAGTCTGCAGATGATGAACTGTACTGAAATATGCCTTTTGGTTTTCTGTTTTATATTCTGTATTTTCACTCATTTTTTTTGTTGCTGTTTGTGTGATTTAGACTTGCATGTGACGAAGGGAGGTTTGATATTTGATGTTTTTCTTTGAACGGGTTGGATCCATGGTTCTTTATTCCATGACTGTCTGTGGGGAAAGTAAATTTCAGGCTTGTATACTACATATATTCTTTGATAATAAAGGTACTTTGAATGATGGGCTTTTGTCTTCAATCCTTCAGCAGATAATTGAAAAAGATTGTATATTACAGATGGAAAGCTCTGCTGTGACAACCTAACTCCAACAGTGTCATTGTGTAATGCATGGGCTTAGAATTCAAACTCCTAGCTACTCCGTAATCTCATCCCTAACTATCGATTCCAACAACTTTCCAACCACTGATGTCAGGCTAGCAGGTCTACAGTTTCCTTTCTGCTGCCTCCACTCTTCTTAAATAGCAGAGTAACATTTGCAATTTTCCAATCATCCAGTACAATGCCAGAATCTATCGATTCTTGAAAGATCATTGTTAATGCCTCTGCAATCTCTCCAGCTACTTCCTTCAGAACCTGAGGGTGCATTCCATCAGGTCCAGGAGATTTATCCATCCTCAGACCATTAAGTTTCCTGAGCACCTTCTCAGTCGTAATTTTCACTGCACATACTTCACTTTATTTGAATATCCGGTATACTGCAGATGTCTTCCACTGTGAAGACTGATGCAAAATACGCATCCAGTTCCTCTGTGTGTCTCTCATTACAATATCTCCAGCGTCATTTTGTATTGGTCCTATACCTACCCTCAACTCTTTTACCCTTTATACAGTATACTTAAAAAAAGCTTTTAGTATTTTCTTTGATATTATTCACCAGCTTCCTTTCATAATTCATCTTTTCCTTCCAAATGACCTTCTTAATTTCCTTCTGCAAGTTTTTAAAAGCTTCCCAATCCTCTATTTTGCCACTAGCTTTGCCTTTGTTGTATTCCCTCTCTCTTGCTTTTACTTTGGCTCAGACTTCACTTGTCAGCCATAGATTAGAGGAAAAGTTTCTCACCAACTATAGTATCAATGCCCCTCATAATTTTATATACTACAAACAGTTTCTATTTTAGACTTATTTGCTCCAGGGGAAACAACCCAATCTATCCCATCCTTCTTTGACTTGAAGCACACCATTTCAGGCAACACCCTGGAGAATCTATGCTGCACCCTTTCCAATGCAAACACATCCTTTCTATAGCATGGTAACCAGAAATGCTCCAGCTGTGGCCTAACTGAGGCTTTATATAATTGTACCATAACCTATTAGCTTCACATCATCAATGCATCTTACATACTTACTGCCTGTTATGCCACTGGTGTTTAGGGCAGCAATGAAGGTCTTCCAACCTCTGCCTATCCATACCATCACACCACAGATATAGAAGGATTCTTCAATGCTGTTTCCGTAACAATTTTTTTGACAGTCAGTGTTGTTAGCCCAGAGCTGAACACCCAATCCCGGAGGATCAGTGAACCACTCTTATTCTGACCTCTACCCTTTGACCTGTTTAGCATGGGTGACCCTACCAAGCGTCAAAGTACAAGTGCTTGACTCCACCCAATATAGCTGTCCATGTCATTGAGGCACACAAGCCTCCAAAACCCTACGACAAAGTTGTGGCCCTCTTGGAGGATCTGTACATTTATCCCACTGTTATAAGACTCTTGAACAAACCTCTCACATTCTAAAAAAGGTCAATTCTCCAACTCCAAATTGACCTTGTCATGGCTCATGCACTTTAGTTGCTTCCCTGTACTACACCTCCTCTGTAATTGCAATAATATATTCTGTATTCCATTTCCTTTTTACTACATTGGTATAAATACATATGTCATGATGTGTCTGAATGGCATGCAAAACAAAATCTTGTCACTGTATCTCAGTATATGTGATGATAATAAACAAATATCAATACCTAATGAAGGTATTATCCTGTTTCCTTCTTAACCACATTATCTATTTGTGTTGCTGCCTTCAGAGATCCTTGGACTTGTGCACTGAGCTCCTTCTGTTTGCAGTGCCTCCTAAATTCCTATCAATCATTGTGTAAATCTTAGCCTTATTAGTCTTCCCATGTGCAACAATTCACATTTTTTCAGGATTAATCTCCATCTGCAATCGCTCTGTCCATCATACCAATTCATTAATGATGTTCTGAAACTGAAGGCAAACCTCACCATTGAAAACACCAGCAACTAGCAACTTATTAATCATTCATTCATTGAACCGAACAGCAAGAATTCCAACACCAGGAGTCAAAGGTGTCAAATCCACAAAAAAAAAATCACCTATAACACTTTACTGTCTAACATGAAGCCAATTTCAGGTCTAACTTACCAAACTGCCCTGGAACCCTGGCCTCTTACATTATGGACAGGTATCTCATGTGGGATTGTGTCATGTCCTTAATGAAGTCCATGACCTCGTACTTAAGTTATCTCTTCCAAAAATCGATTCAAATTAGTCAGACAGGAGTGTCTAAATCCTTTCAAAGTTCAAAGTAAATTTATTATCAAAGTACACATATGTCACCATATACAACCTTGAGATTCATTTTCTTGTGAATCATGCTCAATAAATCAAATAACCTTCATACATTCAATGAAAGACCGCACCGAACAGGGCAGACGACCAGTGTACAAACAACAAAATACTGTGCAAATATAAAACGAAAGAAAAAATACATATAATAACAATAAGAAGAACAACTTAGTAGATATAGCCATTTCAAACACACATAACGTACAGAAATCAATAAGCGAAAAACACCAGAAATATGCTGAATTAAAAGAGGAAATTAAAAGACTATGGAACATGAACAGGGTTTACATTGTCCCAATAGTAATATCTACAACTGGCATCATCCCAAAGTCACTACACAACAGCATTAAACAATTAGGCCTACAAGTAATATTTATGTAAATTTCCAGAAAGCCACAATACTAAACTCCACTAGAATAGTCTGAAAGTTCCAAGCAATTGAGAAACGGGTTAGGTTAGGTAAAAGATATTTACAGAAGTCAAAAAAGGAAGGTGGATTGGCATTGCCAAATTTTAGATTTTTTTACTGGGCAATTAATATTCGATATTTGAAATGTTGGTTAAGGGATTTGGATTTATCACCTAACCCTCATTGGGTAAATTTGGAAACCAAATCTGTACAAGGATTTTCATTGGGTTCTATTTTTGGGACTTCTCTTCCCTTTGCTCTTTCTAAATTGCATAAACAAATTGACAATCCGATAGTTAAACACACTCTACATATATGGTTTCAATTCCTGAAATTTTTTGGGTTGAAACAATTTGTTTTAGCAATTCCTATTGTATCCAATATCTTTTTTCATCTCTCTATTATGGACCAAGCTTATTTAGCTTGGAAGACTAAAGGTATACAACGATGTTCTGATTTATTTTTGGATAATTGTTTCATGTCTTTTGAACAATTATCTAATAAATATAATTTGCCCAGATCTCATTTTTTTAGATATTTACAGATTAGGAACTTTTTAAACACTGTACTTCCTACCTTTCCAAATCTAGATTCTATGGGTATTTTGGAGAAATTGTTAGAACTAAAATGTGTAATATCAAATGTTTACAATATAATTATGAAAATACGTTCAGAGGCCTTTTATCAGATTAAGAATGATTGGAAAAGAGAACTTAACTTTATTATCCCTATTGTGAATTGGGATAAAATTCTTCAACTAGTTAATTCATCCTCTATATGTGCTAAACATTCATTGATACAGTTTAAAGTAGTGCACAGCGCTCATATGTCCAAGGATAAATTGGCTCGTTTTTATTCCCACATAAATCCTATATGTGACAGATGTCATTCTGAGATAGCTTCTTTAACTCATATGTTTTGGTCACGTCCGTCTTTGAAAACATATTGGAAAGACATTTTTGATATTATTTCCACGGTATTGAATATTGATTTACAGCCTCATCCTATTACTGCAATCTTTGGTTTACCAATGATGGAGTCAATTCATTTATCTCCTTCTGCTTGTCAGATGATTGCATTTCTTACATTAATGGCTAAAAGGTCTATTTTGTTGAAGTGGAAAGAAATTAATCCCCCTACCGTATTTCATTGGTTTTCTCAAACTACGTTATGTTTAAATTTGGAAAAAATTAGAAGTGTCATATATGACCCTTCTATTAAATTTGAAAAGACTTGGAGGCCATTCATTCAATATTTTCACATGATGTAATTTGACCCTGTTCCAATCCTTTTTTTTTCTGGTTCTGATTATATATATGTGGAGAGGATCAGAGTTGGTGACACTGATGATTCTTTGTCTTTTCTTAGATACTATAAACAGCCCATGTTTTTTTTCTTCCTTTTTTTATCAGTTAGTGGTTAGTTTGTTAGATTAGTTCTTGGTTTTTGGGGTAATATTTTTTTTCTTTTTCTCTTTTTCTTCTTTTTCTTTTTTTTCATATGGATATACCTAGTTTGTTTTTTTGTCTTGTCCATATTATATTTGTATCACGTATGATTTGGGAAGACTTAACTATATTGTACTTATTGCTTATGTATCCTTTTATGCTCATTTTAATTTTGTAATCCCAATAATTATGTATCAACTTTACCATATTGATATCAATGAAAAGATTGAAAAAGAAAGAGAAACGGGTGTGATTGGCTATGCCTGTACTTCAGGTTTTAGCAGCTTGAGATGAGAAAAAGCAAAAATAATAATAAGCGTTGAACGCCTGGCTCAAAGTTGGAGACCTGTTCTCAGAATCAGAAGGATTTCTTTTTTTTAAAAAAACTTTTTTTTTATTGAGTTTTCAAATAATTACAGAAATAAAAGAAAATATATGAACAAACAATGTATATACCCTTCCCCCCTCCCCTTAACCCCTCCCCCTAACACCCCTATAGAAAAAAAAAGAAAGAAAGAAAAAAAAGAAAGAGTGCCTGGATATCGGAAGATCCCCACATGCTCCATGGAGTTCGTAATAACTTTAGTATATATATTTCTTTCCCCAAATAATCAATTATTTCATCTTTGGAGCACCTATATATTTAATCCTGTCTTTTGTAAATAAGGGCGCCAAATTTTCAAAAATGTTTCATATTTATCTCTTAAATTATAAGTAATTTTTTCAAATGGAATACAGCTATAAATTTCCTTCTTCCAACGATCTATACTTAAATATGTATCCGATTTCCAAGTAACTGCAATAGCCTTTTTGGCTACTGCCAGTGCAATTTTTATAAATTCTTTCTGATATTTATTCAATTTGGGTTTCGGTTTTATCCCTTCAATATCGCCTAGTAAAAATAATATTGGATTATGTGGAAGTTGTGTTCCAATAATTTGTTCCAATAAAACTCTTAAATTTGTCCAAAAAGGTTGAATTTTGAATCAGAAGGATTTCTAACAGCATTACAGGACCAGATGTTTAATCACAAAAAATATCAAAACTCCATTATAATAGACCAAAAAATTAAGATGATAAATGCAGAAAATGGCAAAACAATGTAACTCATTACAGAATCCTGCAGCAGTTTAACTCAATTTGTTTACTTACACAGGCACGATCAAGTGGCAAACATCATTCACCAAAACCTTGCTTTAAAATACCAACTCATAAAAGACACCAAACCTCACTATAAATACAAACCTGATCCACTTTTAGAGTCAGAGTCTTACAAATTACATTATGACCCATCCATTATTACAGATAGGACAATCTATAAATAGCTTTTGGTATATAATATTACAGGATAAACAGGAAAGAACAACTTACTTAATAGATATTAAGATAGATAATACTTAACACACACACACACACACACACACACACACACAAAATTCAGAAATCAAAAAGTGAAAAACATGATAAAAATGTGAAAAAAATATGCTGAATTAAAAGAGGAAATTGAAAGCCTATGGAACATGAACAGGGTATACATTGTCTCAATAGTAATATCTACAACTGGTATCATCCCAAGTCACTACACAATAGCATTAAACAATTAGGCTTACACAGCAATATTTATGTAAATCTTCAGAACACCTCAATACTGAACATCACGAGAATAGTCCAAAAGTTCCAAGCAATTAAAATATGAGTGTGCTTGGCTCTGCTCATACCTCAGGTTTTACCAGTTTGAACTAAGAAAAAGTAAAAATACAATAATAATAATAAATAAGCAATAAATATCAAGGACATGAGATGAAGGGTCCTTGAAAGTTAAGTCCATAGGTCATGGGAACAGTTTAATGATGGAGCAAGTGAAGTTTAGTGAAGTTATCCCCTTTGGTTCAACAGCCTGATGGCTGAACGGTAATAACTGTTCTGGTACCTGGTAGTGTGAGTCTTGAGGCTCCTGTACCTTTTTCCTGATAGCAGCAGTGAGAAGAGAGATTGAGCGGGTGGCACGGGTCCCAGATGATGGATGCTGCTTTCCTGCAACAACACTTTGTATAGATTTGCTCAATGGTGTGCAGGGAGTTACCCATGGTGAACTGGGCAATATTCACTAGTTTTTGTAGGCTTTTCAGTTCAAGAGCATTGGTGATTTCCTACCAGGCTGTGATGCAGCTGGTCAATATACTCTCCACCACACAACAATCGAAGTTTGTCAAAGTTTTAGATGTCATACCAAATCTATGCAAACTCCTCAGGAAGTAGAGGCACTGCTGTGCTTTCTTCATAATTGCACTTATGGGCTGGGTCACTGAAATGACACCACCAAGGAATTTGAAGTTCCAACATTTCTGGTTTTGCTTAAATCAAACATTATCTCCCCTTAACAATGCCTTCCCTTTGGGAACTGACTCAGAAAATTGGTAAGTGCAGAAACTCGAGAAAATGGAAGGGCAAAGCAAAGATCAAAGCAGGAAAACACAAATGAATGGAGTAGGCTTGGACTCACATACAACGGTCACAGGACACAGAGGGGGAATGAGAAACCAAGATCTGAAAAAGGAATGGAGAATTACCCAAGAATGCTCAAACCAGATGTTCATAATTTAGTTCTAACAGCCAGTTTTATTTTCTATATCATCCACAACTTTTAATGTTCTATGCACATGCATCTGGTGCTCAGCCTCTATTCATTCAACATTTATTATTTTTTGAGCTTAATTTCTTATCTGGGTTCAAAGTGGAAGATCACACATTTGCATTTTTTGCTAATTTGCTTCAAACTGCAACATACATTTTTGAGTAACTTCTAAACTGCTTTCTTTACCATCATCCAAATTGTTATAAACATGCTTAATAATCAAACCCCACCCCAACAAATTCTTCTAGAACACCACTACACATATTCTACTATTTTGGGTCTTTGTCCATTATCTCTACTCTATGTAGCCAGAGAAATAATTTGTCTTCAGTTCTATGAACTCTAACGTTAGCTAACAATCTCATGAAGGCCTTAATGAAATGTCTTCCAAGGCCCATACAGAAACTTCCATACATATTCTCAGCCCTTTTCTTCAATTTTCTATTCAGAAGTATCATTCAAGTTCATCAATCATGATGAGCACTTCAAATTCATCACAGCTCTCCTTGAATAGTCAAAGGTTTTTAGATTATTCAGTCAGTCCATTCCAAAGCATTAACAAACTAGAAACATAGAAAACCTACAGCACAATACAGGCCCTTTGGTTCACAAAGTTGTGCCGAACATGTCCCTACCTTAGAAATTACTAGGCTTACCTATAGCCCTCTATTTTTCTAAGCTCCATATACCTATCCAAAAGTCTCTTAAAAGACCCTATCATATCCGCCTCCAGCACTGTTACTGGCAGCCCATTCCACACACTCACCACTCTCTGAGTAAAAAACTTACCCCTGACGTCTCCTCTGTAACTACTCCCCAGCAATTTAAACCTGTGTCCTCTTGTGGCAAACATTTCAACCCTGGGAAAAGGCCTCTCACTATCCACACAATCAATGCTTAATCATCTTATACACCTATATCAGGTCACCTCTCATCCTCCATCACTCCATGGAGAAAAGGCCTAGTTCACTCAACCTATTCTCATAAGGCATGCTCCGCAATCCAAGCAATATCCTTGTAAATCTCCTCTGCACCCTTTCTACGGCTTCAATAAGCCTTGCATGGGGTACCTTATCAAATGCCTTGCTGAAATCCATATACACTACATCTACTGCTCTTCCTTCATCGATGAGTTCAGTCACATCTCAAAAAATTCAATCAGGCTTGTAAGGCACGACCTGCCCTTGACAAAGCCATGCTGACTATTCCTAATCATATTATACCTCTCCAAATGTTCATAACTGAAATCTGTCTTCAATTATGCTTTTAAATGAAAGCAGTAACACCTAATGTTTAAGGTTGCAAGGTCTTTACTTTGCTATTTCTTACATTTTAATTCATACATTCAACTATTTACAAAAAAAGAGATTTTCTTCTCTTTTTGAGAATTCCTCAAAGTACAGGGACTCCTCGGCTTCCAACTGTCTATTTCACTTACTATGACTGAAGGCAATAATGTTTTCCTGATGGCTGCTCAGGATCTGACCACTTGTTCCCCTGTTGCTTAGCTCAAGAGGTCCATTAGAAGTCAGCTCACAGATCAATATAACCTCTTCACCAGTAAGATGTTTAATCTTGGACTGCAGATTGACAGAATCTCTTAATTAGACTACGAACATGTTCATTCCTGATAATCTGTCACTTACAAATCTCTGAATTTAGATCATGTGCTGAATTTTAATGTTCTAATGTGTGAGAAGTAGAATTCATTATGGTTGTAAGTCTATTTTTTATATAAACCAAACCAAAGCATTCATACCACTTTCTGTGAAAACTCACATTTTACTTCCTGCAAGTTGATACCTTGCCTTGATTTTGGAACTTAATTTGTTTTAATGATATTGACCAATTTCCAGAGTTCCTCCTTGGTTTACAGACAACCTGAAAATTGATGGAGATGTGGATGGTGAGGAAGGCTGTCAAAAGAGAGGGAGCAGATAAAGTTTACTCCAGGCAACTGTGAGATGATAGATGTTAAGAGTAGATAGATGTACACGGTAAATGTGAGGATCCTTGGGAGTATCAATGTATAGCGAGATCTTTGGGTGCAAGTACATAGTTCTCTGAAAGTAGAAACATTATGGAAAGAGTAGTTAAGAAAGTGCATGGAACACTTGCCTTTATTGGTTGGGATATTCAGTATCTATGTTGTGAAACATATTGCAGCTATGTACAGTTGAAGTCAGAAGTTTACATACACTTAGGTTGAAGTCATTAAAACTCATTGTTTAACCACTCCACAGATTTCATATTAGCAAACTATAGTTTCGGCAAGATGTTGAGGACATCAACTTTGTGCATGACACGAGTAATTTTTCCAACAATTGTTTACAGACAGATTATTTCACTTTTAATTGACTATATCACAATTCCAGTGGGTCTGAAGTTTACAAACAAAATCAAAAGAAATCAGCCAAGACCTCAGAAAAAACAATTGTGGACCTCCACAAGTCTGGTTCATCAGTGGGAGCAATTTCCAAATGCCTGAAGGTACCACTTTCATCTGTACAAACAATAGTACGCAAGTATAAACACCATGGGACCACACAGCCGTCATACCGCTCAGGAAGGAAACGCATTCTGTCCCCTAGAGATTAACGTACTTTGGTGCGAAAAGTGCAAATCAATCTCAGAACTACAGCAAGGGACCTTGTGAAGATGCTGGAGGAAACAGGTAGACAAGTATCTATATCCACGGTAAAACGAGTCCTATATTGACATAACCTGAAAGGCTGCTCAGCAAGGAAGAAGCCACTGCTCCAAAACCGCCGTAAAAAAGCCAGACTACAGTTTGCAAGTGCACATGGGGACAAAGATCTTACCTTTTGGAGAAATATCCTCTGGTCTGATGAAACATAAATTGAACTGTTTGGCCATAATGACCATTGTTACGTTTGGAGGAAAAAGGGTGAGGCTTGCAAGCCAAAGAACACCATCCCAACCGTGAAGCATGGGGGTGGCAGCATCATGTTGTGGGGGTGCTTTGCTGCAGGAGGGACTGGTGCACTTCACAAAATAGATGGCATCATGAGGAAGGGAAATTATGTGGATATATTGAAGCAACATCTCAAGACATCAGCCAGGAAGTTAAAGCTCGGTCGCAAATGTGTCTTCCAAATGGACAATGACCCCAAGCATACCTCCAAAGCTGTGGCAAAATTGCTTAAGGACAACAAAGTCAAGGTATTGGAGTGGCCATCACAAAGCCCTGACCTCAATCCGATAGAAAATTTGTGGGCAGAACTGAAAAAACGTGTGCAAGCAAGGAGGCCTACAAACCTGACTCAGTTACACCAGTTCTGTCTGGAGGAATGGAACAAAATTCCAGCAACTTATTGTGAGAAGCTTGTGGAAGGCTACCCAAAACGTTTGACCCAAGTTAAACAATTTAAAGGCAATGCTACCAAATACTAACATAATGTATGAAAACTTCTAACCCACTGGGAATGTGATGAAAGAAATAAAAGCTGAAATAAATTATTCTCTCTATTATTCTGACATTTCAGATTCTTAAAATAAAGTAGTGATCCTAATTGACCTAAGACAGGGAATTTTTATCTAGGATTAAATGTCAGGAATTGTGAAAAACTGAGTTTAAATGTATTTGGCTAAGATGTATGTAAACTTCTGACTTCAACTGTATATAAAACTTTTGTGAGGCTACATTTGGAGTATTGTGTTCAACTCTGGTCATCTCGCTATAGAAAGGATGTGGAAGTTTACCAGAGGGGACTGAAGTGGTTTACCAGAATGTTGCCAGGTTTGGAGAGTTCTAGCTATAAAAAGAGCTTGAATAAACTTAGACAGATACACGAACAGGCTGAGCAGAAAGGGATTTGGATCATATGCAGGCAGATGGAATCAGCTTGATTGGATCATGGTTAGCACAGAGAAGTTGGGTCAAAGGGTCTATTCCTGTGATGTACTGTTATATGGTTTGCTTATTTATTGAGATGCAGCACAGAGTAGGCCCCTCTGCCCTCTGAGCCATGCTGCCCAGCATTTCCCCCGAGTTCATCCTACCTAATCCCAGGACAATTAACAATGACCTGCTAACTGGTACGTCTTCGGGCTGCGGGAGTAAATCAGAGCACTTGAAGGAAACTCACATGGTAACGGAGAATGTATAAATGCCAGGAATTCTGGCACTGTAAAGCATCGTGCTGACTACTATACTAACATACCACTTATTCATTATTACAGCCAAAACTGAGATGAACAAAACTGAATTTTAAAAAAAGGATCACATTGTTTTCCTAGCATTTATGAGAAATAAAGTCTTCTCAGGCTTCCAGCAAGGTACAGGTATTAATTATAGCTGACATTTCAATGACAAACTCTGACATCTTCTTCAGGGATGATGCCTGGTCATGCCTAGTCTGGTGGTATTTATACTGGTAGTCATGTCTTATCTGGTAGTCTGTCCCTTTGATTGGTTAGTTCTCATCCAATCAGGTTTCTGCACTCCCACCTTGTTTACAATCGAAGTTCAGTTATTACTTAGTGAGACCTTATTCTTTGTTAAAATTCTTTTCCTCCCGAATTCCAACTCATAGTTAAAGTGAGATCTTCGTCTTTGTTAAGAAGCTTTTTAACAAAGATGAAGGTCTCGTTCTAAGTAAGGACTGGAATTCAACTGTAGGCAAAGTGGAAGAGCAGAAATCTGATTGAATGAGGACTATGGAGGCATAAATACCTCTGGACTAGACATGCCCAAGCATCATCCTCGAAGAAGATGGCTGAGTTTGTCATCGAAATGTCAGTTATAATCGATACCTGTACCTGGCTTGAAACCCAAAAAGAGTTTATGCAAAACTCAATTACACAAGAAATGCATTGTATTGAATATAGAAATTGTGAATCATAAATTTATGCATGAGAGTGAAGCAACTATGGACAGCACAATGTCACAGTTATAGGACCTACTATCTCAGAACCCCAACAACCCTGATCTCCAGTGCTGACTATGTGGAGTTTGCACATTCTCTGATACAGAGTGGGTTTTCTCTGGGTGTTTCAGTTTCCCCCCATAATGGAGATATGGGGAGGGTAAGTTAATTGGCCATCACAAAGGGATACCTTAAGGGCAACTCTCATGCTAACTCCTGAAGTGTGCAGTGCCTGGCTCCAGCTCTGAGGATCTCACTGAATGGCAGGCATCACATCTTCTTTGTCCCCTTTGTCAACTGCAATGCCCAAACACATTTTTGACATGCCCGCAAACAGAATTTTTATTCCGAGTTCCATCACCTCAAGAGCTTACTGGATAGGCAGAGGAAGGGATTCAATGATACTTTTAAAGTCTGCTTAAAATAGTGTAACACCCAACTGCCCTTATGAGCCTGATCACAAAAAATGGCGGGGGGGACATTTGAGATGAATCAAGTTTGCGTCAAGAAGCACATAGTAAATTGGTGTAAACTGGAGAAGTGCGCCACCTCACAAACTGCCCACTCGCCTGTTCCATTTGGCTCCTCCTGTCTTACCTGTGGCAGTCCCCACATTAACATCATCTATCACCTCAAAACCAGACAGAAGCAAGTTACCCTCAATTTCAAAGGAACCTTGCAATCTGAAGGAAGAAAGTCACTAGGATTAAAATGAGCATTTACATCACTTGTTGATAAGAGAAAAGTGAGGTTGATACTAAACTCTTAGACTGAATCATTTGGAGCTAGACCCTCTAAATTGGGACTGTGTTTTCACATTATATTTTGATGATTTGGATGATGGAATTGATGGCTTTGTTGGCCAACTTTGTGGAAAATATGAAGATAGGTAGAGGGGCAGGTAGTTCTGAGGAAGCAGGCAGTCTGTAGAAGGACTTTGACAGATAAGGAGAATGGCAAAGAAGTGGCAGATGGAGTATTATGCAGGGAAGTGTATAGTCTTGCACTTTGGTAGAAGTAATGCAGGCATTGACTATTTTCTACATGGGGAGAACATTCAGAAAATCAGAAGTGCCAAGGGAGTCCTTGTGCAGGACTCTCTAACAGTTAACTTACAGGTTGTGTCAGTGTTAAGGAACACAAGTGCAATGTTAACATTCATTTTGAGAGGACTAGAACATAAAACTGAGGATGTAATACTGAGGTTTAATAAGCCATTGGTCAGATCGCACTTGGAGTATTGTAGACAGCTTTGGGGCCCTCATCTAAGAAAACGTGCTGGGACTGGAGAAGGCCCAGAGGAGGTTCACGAGAATGATTCCAGGAATGAAAGGATTAGCATATGAAGAGTATTTGATGCCTCACTGTAGTTTAGAAGGATGGGGATAGGGGATGTCATTGAAACATATCAAATACTGAAAGGCCCAGATAGAGTGGATTTGGAGAGGATGTTTTCTGTAGTGGGGGAGTCTAGGACTAGATGGAACAGCCTCAGAATAGAGGGAGGTCCCTTCAGAATAGAGATGAGGTGGAATTTCTTTAGCCAGAGGGTGGTGAATCTGTGGAATTCATTGCCACAGACAGTTGCTGAGGACAAGTCATTGGGTATATTTAAAATGGAGGTTAATAGGTTCTTGATTAATACAGGCACCAAAGGTTACAGGGAGAAGGGGGTTGCGAGGGATAATAAATCAGCCATGATTAAATGGTGGAGCACACCAGATATGCCAAATGGCCTAATTCTGCTCCTTTGTCTTATGGCAGGGTGAAAATACATCTACATCAGAGGTGTAAGGCACTCCTTCCCTCCACTAGCCTGCAGCTACTTAGACCCCCACTCAGGGTCACAAGAAGGAATGGGAGCAGGTGATGGATGGACATATGAGGAGCTTCTGCATATCACAAGTCCTGGTTATGTGACCACTGACACCAGGGAAGAACATTGATAACGACTGAGGCCACCCTTCTTGTATAGACACTGCCCGGAAGAAAACTACTTCTGTAGAAAAATTGGCCAAGAACAATGATGGTAATGGGAAGACCATTATCTCCAATATCATACGACACAGCACACAATGAGCAATGTCTTATGCTCTTATTTGATTATATGCCAAGGCATTAAACATCTTAGTCAACAGACAAGATAGGTAAATTATGGTGAAACATGGAAGGACCAATGACGTCTTTCACCAACAAGTTCATTTGGCACTGTGATCCTAGCACACATATAGTTGTGTTTTCTAATTTAGCTACCGCTGCCTGTTCATCAAAAATTCAACAAACAGAGTTAACTTACTTCTTTCCTGCTTTCTGGGGCAGTTGGAAAAATGGGCATTAATCCTTTTTGTTTCATGAACTACAATATAAATAGAAAACAAATTTTTTTTTGAACTGTCACGAAATATTTTACATGTTAACAATAATTGCCCAATAAGTACCATCACCACAAATTCCCTGGTATATTCCCATCTTTCCCTTTTGAAATCTTTCAAAAATCATATTTTTGGCCCACATGATTATTTCTAGTCTTTTTGTTTTGGCTACAACTAAATCACAGTAAAGTGAGTGGAACACTCAGATGGGGATATCACTACTTCATCGCTAGGCTGAAGATATTATTAAGAATAGATTTTCTTGACCCTTAACATAAAGGAGACATCTCATGAGTTGGCGATCAATACATAAAGTAATCCTAAATGTTTAAGAACAGTAATAGAAAAGTACATTCTGAAGGCTTTGGGATTTCTATGACAAGCACACATGACATACTCAAGTTTGAACAGTAAACAATCCTACTAAATAAAAGCAGTTGAGGGCAGGTAAAGCTTTGGAGTGGAGATCACAAAATCAATTGGGAATCAACTCTTGTTTATATGGCTTTAAGATTCTCTCCTGCTCATTGATTTGGACCAAGCAAACAGACACAAAAGACTGCAGATGCCAGAATCTGCAGCAACACGGGCCAACCAGCAGCAATGGGGAGAAAGAAACTTGACATTTGAAGTCAAAACCCAGCAGGACTAAGAGTAGAGAGGAAAGATGGCCAGTATAAGGCAAAAAGGAGGAGTGGTAAGACAGGCGTCAGGTAGACTGAGGAGGGTTTGTTTAGAGGCAAAGTGAGCCAGGTAAGGACATGGGAAGGGTTGATTTAGGAGAGAGAGGCAGGTGGATAATAGATGGAAGCAAACAAAAATAGACAAAGCAAGGAGGAGAAAAGTAAGGTAAAAATGGAGAGGCACCTGCTGGAGGGTGATAATCTGGAACATAAAGGTGTTTGGGGGGAAAAGTTAAATAGCAGTTGAATACTGGAGCAGATTGAGGTGGTGGTGGGGGGGGGGGCTGAGGGGTAGGGAGTGAAAGAGGCATGAGTAGTAGATGGATGGATCAAGGATGGCCAATGGGGGGGGGTGGTTCTGGGAAAGGGGAGAAAGAAAAGACTGGAGGAGGATTGAGAGTGAGAGAGAAGGGTGTAGGTGAAAATAATGGTAGAGGTTACCTCAAATTGGAAAGTTCATAGTTTATACTATTGCCAAGGCAGAGTATGAGCTGCTCCAGTTTTTGCTGGGCATTGCCCGAGCCATGGGGAAGGCTGAGGTCAATTTAGGAATGGGAAGAGGAATTGAAGATATATTTAATTGGGAGCTCAGGATGACCATTGTATACAGATTATAGGAGCTCTGCAAATCATTTTAACAGTCTATGTTTCATTTTGCCAATGTAGAGGAGGCCACAGCAGGAGAACCAAATGCAGTAGACAAGGTTGGAAGAGATGCATGTGGATATTTGCATCATCTGGAAGTGCGGTTTAGATCAATGGATACTGGTGAGGGAGGAGGTGTAGGAATAAGTGCTGTACCTCTATGATGCTAAGCTATGAATGATGCCAGGATAGTCCTGCATGAATTAAGTTTCAAATTCTTTTTGCAATTGATGACAAGGTCATGGGATAAATACAGATAAGGAAGGTGATAAAGTACCTGTCTCAAACATGGGACAATATGTAAATTCTGGGGAGGTACAAAGATCAGGAACAAAGTACATGAACATGCTCTGAGAGTTCATTATTTACAGGAAGACAGCTTTTCGCATTTTTGAATTTTCAATTAGGCAGGACCTTTGTACTTGGTTACAATACAGCTAGGTCATAGCTGGGGACTTTTGTATTTGCGTAACTGAGTTTGAGCTCTCTTGAGTTGTAAGCTCCTACTATTTCAATTACTTGCATTTATATAGCATCTTTAACACCTCAGGGTCAAATCCTGAAAGTTCCCAAGTGTTCACTATGAGCAATATCATATGAGTGAGTTTTCAAGATTTTCTTTCTTTTTTTCGCAGTCTTCACCACAAAGGTTGCTGATTTCACAACTCCTTCATGATGAACATTGCCAAGTTTAACACTCAACAAAACAATGGGAAGACATTAATGATCACCATCATTAAATACGTGGATGTACTCACCTCAACACATTCTGTTCCACTGAAATTACAACATTTTCCATTTTGAGTTGTTTTAAGATAATCTAAATGAAAGGTATTAAAGATTTTAAGTTTCAAATAGAAGTCTATAAGAAACTGGCTGCTCACCCTCACCATTCTGAAAGGGGGAAAGGGGAGGGGGAGCAGCCCATGGTCATATTAGCACCATTATACTGCTATGGTTATTGCAAAAACATGGTTGAGGGATAGGCAATGTTCTGGGATGCTTCCAGTGTAACAGGAGTGGAGGTAAGAGAGGAGACACAATTGAAATATAGATTAGGGAGTGCCTCACAGCAGTAATTGAGAAAGGATTTCTCAGGGGAAATGTCCAGCAAGGCAATATAGATTCAACGATTAAATTAGAAAGTGGTGATCACTCTGGTAGGATTATACTATAGACCTCCCAGTACCCAGCAGGAATTAGAGGAATATATTCATCAGGAAATGACTCCAAAACATAAATGGCTCCACTAGAGAAGGGGCTGTACATTTATGTTTTGGAGTCATTTCCCGATGAATATAGGCAACAAGGTTGGGGAAGTGGTTGATAGGTCAGCGGGGAGCACCTTGGGACCAGTGATCATTATTCATTAGGTTTCAAGATAGTTAGGGAAAGAGATAGGATTTGACTTACATTGGGGGAAAGCTAATTCTGATAGCATCAGACAGAAACTCTTGAAATTTGATTGTGAGAGGCAGTTTTCAGTTGAAGTGATATCAGGCAAGTGGGATGCTTTCTAAAGTAAGATAAGAAGAGTTCAAGGTCAACATATTCTTGTTAAAGTGAAGAGCAAGGCTCCTGTCTGATGATGTGATATGTCTGAAACTAGAGGATGACGATTTAAGGAGAGAGGGAGCTGTTTTAAAAGGGTTCTGAGGGTAAACTTCACATACAAAGATATTTAGCTGGTATCTGAAATGGTGGTGCAGTCAAGGACAGTAACAATGTTTAAGAGGTACCTTGATAGCTAATTGAACAAGCTTAGAGGGAAACATGAGGAAATCTGCAGATGCTGGAAATTCAAGCGACACACACAAAATGCTGGTAGAACGCAGCAGGCCAGGCAGCATCGATAGGAAGAAGTACAGTTGATGTTTTGGGCCAAGACCCTTTGTCAGCTTAGAAGGTCACCATATTAGCACAGACAAGTGGGGTTAGAATGGATAGTCACAGCAGTCAGCATTGAAATGGCCTGTCTCTATGCTGTATAATTCTGACTTTTTGATTACAAGTGTAATTAACATATAACTGTTTAAATTAACAGTAGATTTTTTAATGGTAGAGATTAGCTGTATTTGTCAGTAACATGCATCTTTCGCACCAATGACCAACAAAGTCCAAGGATTGTGCTGAGTGGCACAACGCTTCCCACACAAACAAAATC
This sequence comes from Hemitrygon akajei, assembly GCF_048418815.1. Lineage (NCBI taxonomy): Eukaryota > Metazoa > Chordata > Chondrichthyes > Myliobatiformes > Dasyatidae > Hemitrygon > Hemitrygon akajei. The sequence continues at coordinate 98,005,931 of NC_133131.1, forward strand.
ATGCCCACAACTCAGTAACCCTAACCCTAACTGTATGTCCTTTGAGTTGTGGGAGGAAACTAGAGCAAACAAAGGAAGCCCACCTAATCATGGGAAGAACATACAAGCTATTTGCAGACAGCGGAGGGAATTGAACTCGACCAGAGACTGCTGGCACTACACTACTGCACCGCCTGACAGATTAACCTTACTTGTCACAAGTACATTGAAGCATCGAAACATATGGTGTAATACATTACTTGTGTCAAACTCCAACACAGTCTGAGCATGTGCTGAGGGCAGCCCACAGGTGCTGCCATGTTTCCAGTGCCAACATAGCATACCCGCAACTTACCAGCCTATACTAACCTGTACATCTTTGGAACATGGGAGGACACTGGAGACCTGAAGAAAACTCATGGAGAGAACATACAAACTCCTTACAGCAGAGGCAGGGATTGAACCTGGATTGGTGGTGGTGTGCAGTGTTATGCTAACTGCTGTGTTACCATACCCCGTTGAATAAAAAAATCATTAAGGCATCCATCAATTTTTTATCAGAACACTGCAAAATAAGTTATTAATGATTACAACGATGGACCAGTTTGGGCTTTGTTTTAATTATTTCTTTGCCTTCTTCAGTTCATCATGAATACATTTTGTGATCTGTCCTTCAGGCCCTATGAAGATAAGTTCATATTAATCCCTTCTAACCTAGAATTGAAATTGTGCTCTTAAAAGTCCAATATGCACAATAATAAGGTTTAAAGACTTGAAACATGGACATCCAGCAGTAAATCTGAAAAAATGGACCTTCTGTGCTGGAGACTAATTTTGAGGTCTTCGCCTCCTCTTAACTGCTTGCACTAAATTAAAAACACCTCCACTTTATGTAATGACTAACTAGAATAATTATCAGTACATTGTACTTAGAAATATATTTCTCATTTCAATTACTCATTGTATAAAACAAACAATTCCCAAAAAACCATAATCCAAAAACTGAATATTGCTTTTTGTCCTTAACTTGGCTTTTTTTCCCAAGATGTTTCCTAATTATTTCAAGCATTTTCAAATTTTATTTTTGATAAGAACCTAAAGCAGTCTTCAGTCAATTTGATTCACTTTACTTGATTAATCAGCAGCTAGAAGTATTGGATGTACCAAAGGCTATGAGAACACACACCATCCTAGCTGTATTACTGAAGATTTTTACTCCAGAACCAGCTGTGCTTCAAGTCAGACAATTACAGTTGTTAGAGCAACAGCATTCACTCAATAATGTGGAAAATTGTTCAAATGCATCCTCTTCACAAAAAGCAGGACCAGTTAATTACTAACCAATTATTGGCAGATCATAGTACATGTTGCTGACAGTGCTATATGCAGTGCCTATAAAAAGCACTCACCTCCCCCCCCCCCCCCTCCCACCGGGAAGTGTTCACGTTTTATTGTTTGACAACATTGAATCATAGTGGATTTAAATTGGCTTTTTTGACACTAAAAAAGACACTTTCATGTCAAAGTGAAAACAGATCTCTACTAAATGAACTGAATTAATTACAAATATAAAATACAAAATAATTAATTGCCTAAGTAAGCATTTAATAGATACCCCTTTGGCAGCAATTACAGTCATGAGTCTGTGAGGATATGCCTATCAGCTTTGCACATCTTGACACTGCAAATTTTCCCCATTCTTCTTTACAAAGCTGTTCAGGCTCTGTCAGATTGCACGGGGATTGTGAGTGAACAACATCTTCAAGTCCAGCCACAAATTCTCAGTTGTTTTGTGTTTTCTATTTATAATTAATTTGGATCATTTTGTAGAGATCTATTTTCACTTTGACACTGTTGAGTAGTGTCAAAGAAGCTAAGTTAAATCCACTGTGATTCAATATTGTAAAACAATAAAACATAAAAACTTCCAAGAGGGGTGAATACTTTTTATAGGCATTGTAAAGCTACATAGTCACTAATAATCTGTTTATCAGTGTGAAGGGAAAGGTTCATCAGGACCACTTGGCTCTGAACATCATTATGGACAGAAGATCTGAATTTTTGAGGCGAGTTAGATCAGTACATTTGACCATCAATGTGGCCTGGTAATACTGATGTTAGTGGGCATCAAAGAGGAAAACATTCTATTGGTTGGAGTAACACTACCCATGAACTAAGATGATAGTATTTATTGCAATCAGTCTTCCTAGCCCTGGATATTACTGCATGAGTTCCATGTTACCCTTCTTCAGTTACTTCATCAATGACCTTTATGTGACAATGTTTGCTGATGATTACATAATATTCAGTTCCCTTCACAACACCTAGGAAGTAAAACAATCCATACCCGCATGCAGCAAGACAGAACAACATTAACCTATGGACTAATAAATGGGAAATAATACTCCTAGCTCAAAAGCATCAAGCAACAACCATTTTCAACAAGAAAGACTAAGGTCCCGCTGCAACCCCCACCCCTTACCATCCCATCCCCTTAGACATTCAATGGCTTTACCATTATTCAGTCCTCCACAAATCAATATCCTGGGGGTGACCAATGACCAAGCACTCAACTGAACCAGCCACATGAACACTACGGCCACAAGACCAGGGCAAAAGCTGGGTGTGCTGAGGCAAGTGACTCACTTCCTTACGCTTCAAAGCTTCCAACCACCGGCAAGACACATGTCAGGAGCATGTTGGAAGCCACCTACATGCCCGGATAAGTACAGCTCCAGTAATACATCACCTACGAGAGACCAACCTATTGATGAGTTATCCAGTCATCAACCCAACTATTCATTCCCAACATCATCCATGTACAATAGCTATAGTGTATACTAACTGTAAAATACAGAGCAGTCACCCACCCAGAATAATCCTACAGCATCTACAAACTGCAGCTTTCACCATCAAAAAGGAGAAAGGTGGCTGGTATCATAAATCTAAATGTGATTGTCCCCAGGTTTATCCTCCTCTCAGGTACTTAACAACTGCAAGCCTAATAGATGGAGGTATTTCAATCTCATGTTATTCCAATGAACTTAATTCCATATGTTTTCATCATGTGACGTAAAAGTTCAAATTAAATTTATTATCACAGTACCTACTGTATATGTCACCACATACAACCCTAAGATTCATTTTCTTGCAGGCATACTCAATAAATCCAATAACCATAATAGAATCAATGAAAGACCCCACGCGACAGAACAAGCAATCAACGTGCAAAAGACAACAAACTGCAAATATAAAAGAAAAAAACAAATAATAATAAATAAATAAACAATAATTATCAAGAACATAAAATGAAGAGTTTCTTAATCTGAGCTCGTAGGTTGAGGGAACACTACAGCGAGTGAAGTTGAGTGAAGTTATCCCCATTGGTTCAAGTGCCAGATGGTTGACGGGTAATAACTGTTCCTGAACCTGGTGGTGTAGGTCTTGGGGTTCCTGTACCTTCTTTCTGATGGCAGCAACATGAAGAGAGCATGTCCTGGGTGGTGGGTATCCTTGATGATGGATGCTGCTTTCCTGTGACAGCGCTCTGTATTGATGTGCTCAGTGGTGGAGAAGACTTTACCCTTAATGGACTGGGCCATATCAATTACATTTTGTAGTATTTTCCATTCTAGGGCACTGGTGTTTCTATACCAGGCCATAATGCAACCAGTCAATATACTCTCAACCACACATCAACAGAAGTTTGTCAAAGTTTTAGATGTCATGTTGAATCCTCGCAAACCTCTAAGGATGTAGAGGCGTTGCTGTGCTTTCTTCATATTGGCACTTACATACTGGACCCACAACAGATCCTCTGAAATTATAACTCTGAGGAACTTAAAGTTAATGACCCTCTCCACCTCTGATCTCCCGGTGAGAACTACCTCATGGACCATCAGTATCCTCCTCTAAAAATCAGTAATCAGCTCCTTGATCTTGCTGACACTGAGTGAGAGGTTCTTGTTGTGGCACCACCCAGCTAGATTTTTGATCTCCCTCCTATATGCCGATTCGTCACCACCTTTGATTCAGCCTACGACAGTGGTGTCATCAGCAAACTTAAATATTAGCCACACAGTCATAAGTGTAGTGAGTAGAGCAGGGGGTGAAGCACACAGTCTGGTGGTACATCTGCACTGATGTAGGTCATGTAGATGTTGTTGCCGATCTAAATCAATTGCACAAAGATGTACTGAGGCCAAGGTCTTGAAACGTATTTGTCCGTTCTGATGAGGGCTGCCAGATCTGAGACATTTTCCATTTCTCTTTCCAGAGATGCTGCCTGACCTGCTGATTTCTTTTCTCGCCAGCAGTTATTACTGGCAACAACAACGTGAGTGCAACTGCAGTGGTTATGCATCTTTACTTTGTTAACATTTGTAGGTATCTCTGTATTATGCAAGAATCTGGCCAAGTTATTTTCCAAGTTGGATTCAGTGTAATGGTGGCATTCCCTTGGGTCTCATGTCACATTATTGCAAGGTGATACAAGCCAAATCATCACTCAATGAACCAAGCCAGCAATTCCACTGACTGTTGCTGCAGAGTTCAAGCAAAATTGTTTGTTAAAAGGTTGTACTAACTGCAATATGCCTTGGCTCTGAATTTTTTTTTCCCATAGGCTCTATCAGTACCTCATTGGGTATTCAAATCAGTGGGCTCACCAGTTCTGAAGAGCACAGGGGGCAACTAACAGAGGTGCCAATGTCCTGTTGCACTGATTCTGATTCACTGCTTATTTTTGGTGCTGTTTGTGTTAGGTTTGTATGTTCTACTTGCGATACCATAGTGTTCATTAGAATGCTTCTGGTTCTTCCCATATCTCAAAGCCATGTACATTGTGAATAAGCCCCAGTGTTCAACTGAATGGTAGAATTCCAGAGGGCTGATGAGAATTTTGGAAAAATAAAATTCTATGAAATTCGATAAGTTGGCAGCACATTCAGACGCAGTGACCACTCCGGGTCCAATAAAAGGTGCACTTCTTCATCTTGTATGTCTATTTTATGATCTCAAATTACTGCAAGACATTAAAAACATTAAATACAGCAGGAATATCCCACCAGTGAGTTGCTTGATAGCAATGGAGTTGAACTTGTTGTGTACCATTGTTGTGTTGTTGCCTGAACTTGTAGCATACTGTTGTTGTGCTCAGACAGTGCACAGTGTGAGTGATTATCTTGGATGTTTCTCTTGTGATTGCAAAACCCCTTTGGACATTGGCAACAGAATTCTGCAAGTCCGTTTCACTTCTTGATTTGCAAGACTCATGGGGGAGCTGTGTTGCCCTGGTTGTGGCAAGGACTAAGCCCTCCTGCTGTGGTGGGACCCTGCCTGTTGCAGCCACCCAGGGAAGAAGATGCTGAGGTGATGTGAGAGACAGCAGGGGACTCTGTGGGTACATTGGAATCAGTACTGGGTTGGGGACTGGCCCCACATGTTGGTGCTGCTCTCCAGTGTATGCTCAGTGCTGCTCTCAAGTGCTCACTTGGTGTTGTCCTGTGGTGTTTGCTTGGTGCTGCCCTTTAGTGTTCGTTTGGTGCTTCCCTCAAGACTTCCTTTGGTACTGTTCTCGAGTGCTCACTCAGTGCTGCCCTCCAGTGTTCATTTGGTACTTCCCTCCGGTGTTTGCTTGGTAGAAAAACAAGCTGGACCAGGGCAACTTATCAACTTGCAGTCATGCCACTCAGGGACTTGGGCTATATTAATTGTTTTCTTTGTGACTGCATGTTTTCTGATATCATAACCTTATGTGCTATTTGTGCTATGTGTATGTGCAGTGTGCTGTTGGTAATGTGTTTTGCACCTTGGCTCCAGAGAAATTATGTTTTGTTTGGCTATATTCATGTATGATCAAATGATGATTAAACTTGAATTTGAACTTGAAATGGAATTAATTTAAGTAGGTGTTTGATGGTCATTGAATTGAAGGGCATGCCTCTGTGATATTTGACTCTCTATATCAGAGAAACTAATATTGACTCATCTAATCAAAGAAACTGTGCAAATCCCTGGAGGAGATAAATATAGCATTGTCTGACATACAATCCTGGTTCACATACATACAGTGAATATCCAGCGTTCTTGTTCTTTTCCATATAACCTCCAATGTTAATACATTGCTTAAGATATCTGAACTCTGGGGGAAGCTTTAAAGAGTTCACGGTCATGTATCCTGATAAGGGAGATTCAATAGTTTACTCTGGTAGAGCAACCAGTAAACATCAAACCATTTCAAAATATTCTTCAAAATCATTACCAAAAAGTCAACACAAATGAATTAATTTAGTTTGACATAAATTCTAGAAATATCTCAAACCATAAGATGAGAAGGGAGAAAATACAAATGGATTTAGATAAGATTTAGAGAGTCATGGGAGGCATAGATAGAGTAGGCAGCAAGAATATTTTTTCACCAGGATACAAATGTTGAATATCAGAGAGTGTAGCTTGAAGATGGGGAAGGGGATGGGTTAAAGTGGATGTGTCAGGGAAGTTTTTTTTTACTTGCAGAGAGTGGTAAATGCCTGGAACATGCAGATCTGGCACAATAGTGGAAGCAAATATAATCAGTGGTGTTCAAGAAGCTTATTTTCATAAGCACATCAGTATGCAGGGAACAGAGGGAGATGAATCATGCAGGTGGAAGGGATTAGTTTAGTTTGATATTATAGGCAGATGGAAAGAGTCAAGGATATGCTCAAAGACTCTTTGATGAAAGGCAACATCCTCATTGTCTCTAGGGAATATCTGGCCTTTGACCCTACAATGACATTGAAAATAGTGAGTTTATGTATCGAGTACACAGAAGCCCTGCATAAGTGGTGCAAGGTATACACCACCACATAAACTAAATCAACCACCTCTCAGCCCATTTGTGGGGAATCTACCATTCCTTATATTGGCTAACTTCACTCACAAAAGGCCACATCGGCTGCAGTGCCGAACTATGGTAAATTGCCACATTTGGCAATCAAATGATGAAGGCTCTCAGCCTGAAAGGTTGACTCCTGTCCTCTCCATAGATGCTGCCTGACCTGCTGAGTTCCTCCAGCACTTTGTGTGTGTTAATTTTGAAATCAAATTTTCCATAAATGTGAACATACGCAATCATTAACAGTCCTTACAACTAATAGATTATCTGTTACCCTCAAAGACTAAACTCACTTCTATAATGTTTCCAGGAAATAACATGCCTGTAATCCAGACTGTCATAAGATAAGCAAGATGGATGCAAAGCATGGCAAATATACTTAAAAAGCCAACTTGCTGTATTTATTAGCCAGGCATGCACACTTATTCTTTCCCAGTCAATTGAGAGTAAATATTACATTCAATAACTTGACTCTTATGGATTTTATTTTTATTCAGTTTTAACATACTCCAACCAAAAGTTTCCTTTAGCCACAAGCATTTTTTTAATAAATCTTTTGAGTTTTGCCAGTATTTAGGCAGCAACCTTGGAATATGACACCAGAATGTTGACATGGCTTCAAGTTTTAGAATGCCATATAGTGGGGGGTGAAAAAGGTTCTTAGATTCGAGAGTGCAAATCTAAGTACAGGAACCACCCCAACCAACTTCAGTATCCTCTGGAGAAATGAGTCATCCTAGCCCATCTTAGAGAGAGAATTTAGCCGGAGAGAAACTTCAACAATGACTTTCTTGAAAGAATCGATCTAAGAGCACTTTACCTACCTCATTCTCATTTGTACAGTTTTAGATTTCTCAAAATTGCATCTTCAATATATATTCATGACTGCAGAGCTGACTGTGATTTTGTTATGACTGAGTGATTCTGGATGAATTAATGTTTGAACTTTATCTAATTCATTGTCTTCTTGAAAGACATTGAGAATCTAATACCTAATAATCAATGCAATACTGAATTAAAGAAATATAATAAAAAGTTGTGTGTTTTTGTTGGTGATAACTTGCTTGAGTCGGTGTCTATCACAAATCAGATTTTCTACATTTTTCTCATCAGTTTACTTATTTCTCTTGATATTCTGAGCCATGGATGTGCACAGACCTGCAGCAAGATTATATTTAACCCACCATCGGATGCTGGACTCAAAGGCAATTTGTCTACTCTTCACACATAAAAGTTGACCAAGCTTCACATTCCAGCATGCTGTGAGCAACAAAGGGGGCTTTAAATTAACTTTCTGAACAGTCTGTGTGTTTAAGGAAATGCTGGAGGAGCTATTCATACTGAAGCACAAAAAGGGTGCTTCTCTATGAATAAAAGTAGAAAAGTGTAACCAGACCACACAGTGACACGTTTGTTTCATTCTAACTGTGTTTGCTGCTCCGAATCTTTCTGCTATGCCTGTCCAAAAGACCTACAAGCCCACAAAGAAGAATAACCATGGTTCTGCAGCATCGAGATTCATTCCTGAAAGACTTTGGAAATGTTAATTTTCAAGTAATTGCTGCAGTGAAACCCAAACCCAGATAAAGCCAGAGCTTTCCTCATTGAAACAATGTGTGATAATGTTTAAAAACATCAAACAGAAGGAAATTCCCATGAAAAAACAGTGGGCAAATTCACTGCCGCAGAAGAAACGATTTAACAAGTTTACAGCAAAGAAACAAGACAAAGATGAAGATGATACAAGTCATTTTGGATGGGTTGAGTGGGGCTGATTAATGTATTATTAAAAAATAAATAAATTCCGAGGCAAGCTTTTGCTATTTTAATGTAGGTGTAGACATAATTTATCATATGTGCATTCCTGTGTGAGCTCCCAGATAAGCCGTTATCAGTATCAGCTATAGTTAATAGAGAAGTGCAAAAATCAGCAATACTTGGAGTTAAAAAAAACATTAATGCATTGGTATTGCTGTTTTCATATCTTTTCTTCATTTAGGGCAACCCGCCAAATCCAAATGCACCAAAAACTGATTGCTGCAAGAACTTAGCACTTTGAGCATCATCTGTGGGGGGGGGGGGGGGGGGGCAAGGAAGTGCTGACATTTTGGTTAAAATGCTGCATTAGTATAGAGTGGAAAGGAGGTAAGCTGGTAAAATGAGGAGGCAAGGAGGGGTGAGGCAGGGTTGGTAGGTGATAGGTTGATGGAAGATGGTAAAGTTGGGTGACAGAGGCCAGGGTGGGGAGATGGGTTTCTTGATAGATGGGACCAGATATGGGAAAAAGGAGGCAAACAGAGGGAGAGGAGGGGGAAGGCGAGGACAGAGGCCGAGGGTGATAAGCAGGTCATGAAGCCTACAGGCTGGAACCTAACAAGGAAGGTGATAATGGTTTCCTATAGTTGTGGCATCTAGGACTAGAGGGCACAGCCTCAGAAAACAAGGATGTCCCTTTAGAACAGTGTTGTGGAGCATTTTCTTTAGCCAGAATGATGAAAATCAGAGAATAAGAAGGTGGGAGGGAAGCGAGGAAAAAGTATAAGGAGGCAGATGATAGATGAGACCAAGAAAGGGGGAGGGGGTGAAATAAAGAGCTGGGAAGTTGATTGGTGAAAGAAATACAGGACTGGAGGAGGGGGAGTCTGATAGAAAAGGATAGAAGACCGCGGAAGAAAGAGAAGAGGAGCACCAGAGGGAGCTGATGGGCAAGTAAGGTAACAAGGTAAGAGAGGGAAACAGGAATGGGGAATGGTGAAGGAGAAAGGTGAGGGCAGTTATCAGAAGGTAGAGAAATTGATGTTCATGCCATCAGGTTAGAGGCTACTCAGATGGAATATAAGGTGTTGCTCCTCCAACCTGCGTGTGGCCTCATCATGACAATCCATAAAAGACTTTGGTTATCCACACAAAAAAAAACTTTAAGGGTTTATTGTTAAATGTTTTTACCTAACTTTCCTGAAATACATCTTGCTATGTTAAAATTTAAGTATAATTTTCAAGTTGTTCTGGCCATCAGGGCAATTTTATGGAGGAGTGTTCCAGCTAAATGTCACCATGTAGATGCGCAGTAGATACAAAAAGTGCAATTCAACCGTGATATCAATGAGTGATGCAATGGCCAATGGGTTAGATATAAACTGGTTATATTTTGGAGAGTACATAATATACATACATTTAACTCAGTGCTGAGTGACAGTTGAAGCCTTTCATTGGGAATAAGGGGTACAAAAGTCCCATCAACTTAATGTGTTTAAATTGCAAATTAGCATTAAGTGATTTCTGAATAATAAATAACCTGCTATTGATAAAACATTTCAGTTAAGTTTGCTAAAAAAAAATAAAGGAACTACTGACAGAAAATTAGAGTAACACAAGCTGGAGAGGTTGCAGGGAGATGGAAGATACCAGAAGTCAGGTTAGTGGCAGTCTGGAGCGAATAATTCCTAAGCCAAATGGAGCCATGGAATTGCTGATGGATATATTCAACACCCCTCTGGAAAAATCCATTGTTCCCTCAGTTGTCAAGGTGCACCCATCATTCCAGTGCCAAAGAAGGTGACATTAACCTGCCTAAATGACCATCATCCAGTAGCACTAACATCAAACATTAGGAAATGCTTTTAGCGGCTGGTCACGGTGCACATTAAATCCTTTCTCGCAGCTACACTGGACCCTTTCCAGTTCGCTTATCGCTCAAATCAACCCACTTCTGATGCAATAGCCTTTGCCCTCCACTCTGACCTGTCCCACCTGGAAAATGGGGTCTCATATGCCAAACTGCTGTTAATAGACTTCAGTTCGGTGTTCCACATCATCATATCCCAGAAACTGGTGGGGAAACTATCCTGGCTGGGTCTCAACACCTCCCTCTGCAATTGGATACCAGACTTCTCAGTCAGTCTATGTGGGCAGTGAAGTCTCTCGTTCCATTACACTGAGCAATGGCTCTCCCTAAGGCTGTGTGCTCAGCCCGCTGCTGTTCACACTGTGTCGCAGGATCCAGCTCACACCGTGTCATCAAGTTTGTGGCTAACACAACAGTGATTGACCTTATCAGGAGCGATGACGAGACGGAGTATAGAGAAGAACTGGAGCGGCTGGTAGATTGGTGTGAGAAGAACAACCTTAGCTTGAACATGAAGGAGACAAAGGAAATCATTGTGGACTTTAGGAAGGTGCAGATGAACCCCACCCCGTGAACACATGGCTCCTCCGTAGTGAGAGTTACTACAAGTGCACCAAGTTCCCAGGAGTTCACATCACGGATGACCTCACCTGGTCCCTTAATATCACCTCCCTGAACAAGTAGGCACAACAACACCTCCACATTCTAAGAAGATTAAGACAAGTGAGGTTCCCCCAACCCCATCTTAACTGCATTTCACTAGAGCACCATTGAGAACATCTTGACAAGTTGCACCTCCATGTGGTGTGGGAGCAGTTGACCATCGGACCAGAAGTCCCTACAGTGTACTGTGTAAACAGCTGAGAGGATCATAGGGGTCTCCCTACCAACCATTGGGGACATTTATCAGGAACGCTGCGTACGCAGTGCCTTTAGTATTATTAAGGATCCTACCCATCCATCCAGCATCCTTTGACTTTCTGCCATCGGGCAGAAGGCTCTGATGCATAAAAACAAAAATGATCAGGATGAGAAACAGTTTCTTCCCCCAGGCCACTAGGCTTCTGAACTCCCTGCCGTATTGTATTCAAAGTGTCACTGGTTAATCTGTTTTATACCTTACAATATTTATTATTAATTCACTTTAGTTTGTTATTTATGTGCGATTCATCTGTAGTTTTTATCCTTACCTTCATTAGCTATTGTGTGTTATGAGTGTTATGTGTGCAACTGTGCTTTATACCCTGGTTTGATGAAATGTTGTCTTGTTTCTACATATGTTACATGGTTATACTGTATATGTTACATACATGTATACAGTTAAATGACAATAAACTTGACTAGACTTGACTTGATTTTTGTTCTTCAAATTTCATTCTTTTCAATTATTTTGAATGTCTCCAGAAGCAGAGAAACTTCATTAACAGACCAATGTGGATTTTCCAAGTTCAGAACATTTTATTTTATGATTGAAACAGATGCCACTATTATTTGTGCTAGTTAATTGTGATTTTTAAATCCCAGAACTTTAATGAAGTTGGACAAAAGGGGAATAGCCCCCAGGTTGAGTGACTAGGAGAGAAAATGATTATGAATTGAATTGAATTGACTTTATTTCTTACATCCTTCACATACATGACGAGTAAAAATCTTTACATTAAGTCTCCATGTGAATGTGTAATGTGCAATTTATAGTAATTTGTAATAAATGGTATGTACAACAGAATAGTCAATATAGCATAGAAATACAATGTGTCAGCTTGAATTAATTAGCTTGATGGCCTGGTGGAAGAAGCTGTCCCGGACGGAGCCTGTTGGATTAGAGAAGGGGGTTAGCTTTACCATACGATAGAACTACACTTGCTGCTCAGTGACTGTAGTGCTACTTCAGTTGCTATCTGCGTTTTTATTACTAACATTGTTAAATGCAGCAAGATAACAAAGATTGTTGATAATTTCATGATACCCCAATGCTAATAAAATGACATTACATAAATGCTGCAGCTACCCTGTATCAGCACAGGACTTTGAGGACAATGGTCCTGGGTTCAAATCCGGCCAGCTCCATGCATGCTTTCCTTGCACATAAGATAGGGCCAGAATAGGCTGAGTCAGACTATGGTGGGTCACCCACATCATAACAAGGAAACTAGCATTCAATAAAATTCCAAGTGACACTTTGACCAATGTTGCAGTTCCCCATTAATCTAACTATTTGAAAAAAAAAAGGTTAATGTGATTTAGGTGTTTTAAGTGGTATGAGTATTGGAGCATAATGTAATTTAGAGTATTACAAAAGTAGTAGCATATTTTGTTTCCAATAGTGCAGAAACCATTATAGAAACATGTGTATGATGGAGATGTTATACTTTGGTCAGATTTAAATGTGCTCTACTGCAAAATGAAATTTGTGCATTGCAATCTGCTTCCAAAACTTGACTATATTGACATTTTTTTTACTGTTCTGATTTACATACTCATTATTCTAATTCATTCAACGTTTAATATTTTCTTTTCTTATTCAAGTACTAGTATTTAATTTCCAACCAATAGCCAAGCTTTGTTAACTGTGACTAAGCAATCATCAAAATCCTCTGTGAGATGGTAGATGCCTCCACTGAAGGGATGTTATGTACACCGTCAGATGCTTCAAACTGTTTGGATCTAAGATGATCCATATCTTAGCTCACAGGAACTGGAAACAGTATCAGGATTTATCATCCTAGAATACTTTTTTCTTCCATTTTACATTTGGAAAACTACCTGATGGATCTTGTGTTCAGGAATCAACAGGTTCCAACAAAGTATTAAATAAAGTATTTAACACAAATGGGATTTTACAATGAGTATGATTGATAAACTAATTTCATTTCAGCAATTAGAGCAAACAATGCCACCTTGTCTCTGTTCCACAGTAATTGGTGTGGCTAGAACAATCATGCAAATCAATCTGTGTTCCGGCTGATGATCAGATGATAATAGTTACGATATGAGTAAGCAAACTGCAAAGAATTTTGCTCAGAGCATGTGATACGATTGTTCTAGAAACTTTGGCCACAAGTGTATGGCATCAGATCTGGTTGTCATTTAACATCACTTTGCATTCATGAGTTAGCCTACATTTAGCATTTCAGTGATTTTATCTTGGTATTTCTCATTTTGGAAGGCCTTCACTATTAATAAATGTAGAAATATTTATATCAACGAATGGAACGAAAGTATTGAAAATGTTCACAAGTCTTATTAAGTAAACAGGGAAAGGAATGAACACAATCACCACAGGCAGTTGACCTATGATTGAGAGTGATTCAAAATCATTTGGGAACTATCACCTAATAAGTGAGAGAGCGTATGACAAACTTGATAACAAAGTGTTACCAAATTTATTGTGTAAAATTAATGTCCATGTTTTTAAAGGCAGAAGAGCAACATAGATTCACAATTCACTATGTGAACAAACGGGATTCACTTTAAAAACTTCTGTTTAGTAGCACAAAATGACTTTAAAATAAATGAAATAAACTTGATCTTGGAACTTTCTAATTGTTAAAGATAACTAAAATACAACCATGAAAAACTAGTGTTAGCAAAGTTTCTGTTAGAACTATCTTCTGTGTAAGACAAGATTGGGAGCTAAGAAGGTGACACACACAAAATGCTGGAGGAACTCAGTAGGCCAGGCTGCATCTATAGAAAAGAGTGCAGTCATAGTCGCAGCTCGAATCTTCAATTATACTCTTTTCCATAGATGCTGCCTGGCCTGCTGAGTTCCTCCAGCATTTTGTGTGTTTTGCTTTGGATTTCCAGCATCTGCAAATTTTCGCTTGTTTGAGATAAGAGAGTGGGCATGGAGAGTTGCACTATTAATTAGGAACAATATCATAACTGTACTCAGAGGGACATAATAGAGGGCTCATCCTCTAAGTCTGTGTGGGTAAATCTCAAAAATAAGAACACTGCGAACACAATAACAGGTTTAAATTACCGATCTCCCAAAAGCCAGGACATTGAGGAACAGACATACAGGTTGAGCAGGGAAAGCTGTAAAAACAACTGGGTTGCTGCTATGGGTGACTTCAAACAACTTTATATAGTCTGGGACCTCCTTAGTGCAAGGTTAAGATTGGGCAGAATTTATTATATATGCATCCAGGAAAGCATTTTAAATTATAGATGGTCCAACAAGAAGAGGGATCATATTAAACACAAAGTACACTGTAGATGCTGTGGTCAAATCAAGACATATAAACGAGCTGGATGAACTCAGCAGGTCGGGCAGCATCCGTTGAAAGAAGCAATCAACGTTTTGGGTCGAGACCCTTTGTCAGGACTAAAGAAGGAGGGGGCAGGGGCCTTATAAAGAAGGTGGGGGGAGGGTAGAAAACCAATCAGAGGAAAGGTCAAGGGGTGGGGGAGGGGAAGCAGGGAGGGGATAGGCAGGAGAGGTGAAGAAGGAATCTAAGGGGAAAGCACTATGGGTAGTAGAAGAAGGCAGAGTCATGAAAGGTGATAGACAGCTAGAAGAGGAGACAGAGTGAAGGTGGGATGGGGGAAAGGAGAGGGAGGGAATTACCGGAAGTTGGAAAATTCGATGTTCATACCAAGGGGTATGAGACGTTGTTCCTCCAACTAAAGTTTGGCCTCATCATGGCAGTAGAGGAGGCCATGTATGGACATATCCGAATGGGAATGTGAAGGAGAGTTGAAGTGAGTGGCAACCGGGAGATCCTGTCTGTTGTGGTGGACGGAGCGGAGTTGCTCATACTAGTGTTATTAGGGATATTATATTATATTATATTATATCCCATATTAGGGATCATATTAGTGTTCGGTAATGAGCTTGGCCAGGTGACAGACCTTCCAGTGGGAGAACAGTTAGAGAACAGTGATCACAATGCCCTAAGTTTTAAGATAACTATGAATTATGGTTGGTATGGACCCTACATGAGAAGGGCACCTCACAAGAGTATTGGGCAGGAACTAGTGAGAGTCTATTGGGAATAACTGTTCCTGGACAATCCACATCTGACATGTGAAGGGTGTTTAAAGACCAACTGCACAAATTACAGAACAAGTATGTTGCAGTAAGAAGAAGGCACAAGGTTAGCAAGGTCAGGGAACCTTGATAGATTCTGAGTTTAGTTAAGAGAAATAGGAGAGCCAGCGAGGCTATAAAAAGTCCTTGACAAGTAGGATTAAAGAGAATGCCACGGCATTCCATACATACATCAAGAGCAAAAGGATAACTCGGGAAAGGGTAAGACCACTCAATGATAAAGGAGGGAAAATGTGTTTGGAGGCAGAGAATGTGGGCGAAGTCCTAACTAAGTACTTTTCTTTGGTATTTATCATGAAGAAGTACATGAAGGAGAGTAAGAGCAGTGTGGAATGTGAAAATATGCTGTGCCATTCGGAAATAAAGAGGGAGCAATGTTTCCTCTAACTTGTAATGACCGGTGTGCATAAAACTTCTGTGCAGTGCAATGTTTTGCACAGTGACAAAATGTGTGCAATGTCATCTTCGAACCTGGATGAGCATGCTGCAGTTGTCACTGACATTAAAACCTGTGTGGATGAGTGTATGCCAAAGAAAACTTGCTGTACATTCCCAAACCAAAAGCCGTGGATGAACCAGGAGGTTTGTCGCCTGCTAAGGGCTAGATTTGTGGCATTCAAGTCTGGTGACCAAGGTCTGAACCAGAAAACCAGGTATGACTTGCGGAGGGCTATTTCAAGAGTGAAGAAATAATTCTGAGTGAGGTTGGAAGTGATCGCGGTTGCATGCCAACTCCAGCAGGATATTTCTTCCTACAAAGCAAAACCAAATAGCATGAATGGCAGTGATGCTTCAGTACCAGATGAGCACAATGCCTTTTATGACCACTTTGAAAGGGAGCATGTAACTACAGCTGTGAAGATCCCTGCTGCACATGGTGATACTGTGATCTCTGTCTTGGAGGCTGATGTTAGGCTGTCTTTAAGGAGGGTGAACCCTCACAAAGTGGCGGGCCCTGATGGACCAACCAACTGCCAGGAATTTTCAAGGACATTTTCAACCTCATACTGCTATGGTTGAAAGTTCTCACCTACTTCAAAAGGGCAGCAATTATACCAGTGCCTAAGGAGAGTAGTGTCAGCTGCCTTAAAGACTATCACCCAGTAGCACTCACATCTATGGTGATGAAATGCTTTGAGAGATTGGTCATGGCTACAATGAACTTCTGTATCAACAAGGACCTGCACCCACTGCAATTTGCCTATCCCCATAATAGCTCTATGGCAGATTCAAACTCAATGGCTCTTCACGTGGCTTTAGATCTCCTGACAACACGAACACTCATGTCAGGATGCTGTTCATTGACTATAGCTCAGCATTTAACACCATCATTCCCACAATCATGATTGATAATTTGCAGAATCTGGGCCTCTGTACCTTCCTCTGCAATTGGATCCTCAACTTCCTAACCGGAAGACCACAGTCTGTGAGGTTTGGTGATAATATTCCCTCCTCAATGATGATCAACACTAGTGCACCTCAGGGATGTGTGCTTAGTCCACTGCTCTACTCTCTCTATACCCATGACTATGTGGCTAGGCATAACTCAAATACCACCTATAAATTTGCTGATGATACAACCATTGTTGGTAGAATCTCAGATGGAGTTGACAGGGTGTACAGGAATGAGATAAGCCAACTAGTTGAGTGATGTCACAGCAACAACCTGGCACTCAACGTCAGTAGGATGAAAGAGCTGATTGTGGACTTCAGGTAAGACGAGGGAATATAAACCAATCCTGATAGAGGGATCAGAAGTGTAGAGAATGAGCAGTTTCGAGTTCCTGGGTGAGAAGATCTCTGAGAGGATCTAACCTGGTCCCAACATATTGATGCAGCTATAAAGGCGGCAAGACAGTGGCTATATTTCATTAGTTTGAAGAGATTTGGTTCGTCAATTAAAGCACTCAAAAACTTGTATTGATGTACCGTGGAGAGCGTTCTGACAGGCTGCATCACTGTCTGGTATGGGGGCGGGGTGGAGCTACTGTAAAGGATCGAAAGAAGCTGCAGAAAGTTGTAAAATTAGTCAGCTCCATCTGGGGTACTTGTCGCTGTAGTATCAAAGATATCTTCAAGGAGTGGTGCCTCAGAAAGGCAACATCCATTATCAAGGACGCCCATCTCCCAGGGCATGCCCTTTTCTCACTGTTACCATCAGGAAGGAGGTGCAAAAACCTGAAGGCACACACTCAGCGATTCAGGAACAGTTTCTTCCTCTCTGCTATAACATTCCTAAATGGAAATTGAACCCATGAACACTACCTTACTTTTTTATATATATTATTTCTGTTTTTGGACTATTTTAAATCTATTTTATATATATACTTGCTGTAATTGATTGACTTACTGCTGTAATTGATTGACTTACTTATCTTTTTCTTTCTATGTTATCTTGTATTGCATTATACTGCTACTGCTAAGTTAACTCATTTCACAACACATGCCGGTGATAATAAACCTGATTCTGAATCTCAATTTTATATACACTGCCTATAAAAAGTATTCAGCACCCGCCCTTTAAGTTTTCATGTTTTAGATAGATAGATAGATACTTTATTCATCCCCATGGGGAAATTCAACATTTTTTCCAATGTCCCATACACTTGTTGTAGCAAAACTAATTACATACAATACTTAACTCAGTAAAAAATATGATATGCATCTAAATCACTATCTCAAAAAGCATTAATAATAGCTTTTAAAAAGTTCTTAAGTCTGAATTGTAAAGCCTCATGGCATTGGGGAGTTTTGACCTCTTCATCCTGTCTGAGGAGCATTGCATCGATAGTAACCTGTCGCTGAAACTGCTTCTCTGTCTCTGGATGGTGCTATGTAGAGGATGTTCAGAGTTTTCCATAATTGACCGTAGCCTACTCAGCGCCCTTGTTTTGCAACATTGAATCACAGTGGATTTACTTTAACTTTTGTTGACACTGATCAACAGAAGACTCTTTCATGTCAAAGTGAAAACAGATCTCTATAAAGTGATCTAAATTAATTACAAGTATATAACACAAGATAATTGATTGCATAAGTATTCACCTCCTTCAAGTCAGTATTTAGTAGATGCCCCTTTGGCAGCAACTACAGCCTTGAGTCTATGTGGATAGGTCTTTATCAGTTTTAAACATCTGGACTCAGCAATGTTCCCCCATTCTTCTTTACAAAACTGCTCAAGCTCTGTCAGATTGCATGGGGATCATGAGTGAACAACCCGTTTCAAGTCCAGCCACAAATTCTCAATTAGATTGAGATCTGGAGTCTGACTTGGACACTCCAGGACATTAGCTTTGTTGTTTTTAAGCCATTCCCGTGTAGCTTTAGCTTTATGCTTGGGGTCATTGTCTTACTGGAAAACGAATCTTCACCCAATGCAGTTTTCTTGCTGACTTCATCAGATTTTCCCTGTATTTTGTTGATTTCATTTTACCCTCTACCATCATAAACCTTCCTGGGCCTGCTGCAGTGAAGCATTCCCACAGCATGATGCAGCCACCACAATGCTTCATGGTAGGTATGGTGTCTTTTTGATGATGTGTGGAGTTTGACCTACTCCAAACCTAGCATTTAGTCTGATGGCCAAAAAGCTCAATTTTTGTTTCATCAGACCATAGAACCTTCTTCCAGCTGACTTCAGAGTCTCCCACATGCCTGCTGGCAAACTATAGCCAAGGTTTCATGTGAGATTTTTTTAACAGTGGCTCTCTCTTTGCCACTCTCCTATAAAGCTGTGACTGGTGAAGCACCTGGGTAAAAGTTGTTGTATGCACAGTCTCTCCGAAATCAGCCACTGAAGCTTGTAACTCCTCTAGAGTTGTTATATATCTCTTAGTGGACTGGTGAGGTCTCTAATAGTAGGCTCATCCAGAAGATTGAGATCATGTATCCAGAGTGATATGGTTGTTTAGATTCAAAATAGCTTTCAAAAAGAAGAGAGAGGATAGTTTCTGATCAGACCTATTCTGCCACAGGTCCATAACTAGTGGTGGTTCACAGAGATCTGTACTGGGACTCTGCTGTTTGAGATATAAATAAATTAATTCAATGAAAGCATACAATAGATGGGTGGGTCTGTATGCTGATAACATTGTGTGTAGTTTTGGTCACCTTGCTTCAACTTCCCAACCACTGATGTCAGGCTAACAGGTCTATAGTTTCTTCCCACCCTTCTCAAATAGCGGAGTAACATTTGCAATTTTCCAGTCATTCGGTTCAATGCCAGAATCTATCGATTTTTGAAAGATCATTGTTAATGCCTCCGCAACCTCTCCAGCTACTTCCTTCAGAACCCGAGGGTGCGTTCCATCAGGTCCAGGAGATTTATCCACCTCAGACCATTAAGCCTCCTGAGCACCTTCTCAGTCATAACTTTTACTGTACATACTTGACTTCCCTGACACTCTTGAATGTCCGGTATACTGCAGATATCTTCCACTGTGAAGACTGATGCAAAATGCGCATTCAGTTCCTCTGTCATCTCTGCGTTTCTCATTACAATATCTCCAGAGACATTTTCTATTGGTCCTATATCTACCCTCAACTCTCTTTTACCCTTTATATACTTAAGAGTGAAAGGTGACTAGTTTAAAGGGCAACTTCTTCACTCAGAGGATGTTGGGAGTGTGGAACAACTTGCTAGCACAAGTGGTGTATGCGAGCTTGATATCAATATTTAACAGAAGTTTGGATAGGTACATGGATGGTAGGGGTATCATCCATGAATACACTGCCTTGCTGACATTTTCTTTCTACTGTTTTCCAGCCTTCCTGCCATACCTATATGCAAGATGAGTATTTGGTGCACCAAAATTAATAGTTGATATTCTAACTGTATTACCAGATTAGACCAGTTTTCAAATCCAATTTCCATAATCTCATAAACAATAAAATGTCCACACAGTATTTACTAGTAACTAAATCTATAATTTGATTGCTCTCATTTAATTAAAACACTGGACAAACCATCATCCAGTTTTGCAAGTGAAATGCACAAAGCACAAAATATACAGGAATAAGTTTCCTGCAAATGGATTAAATACAGGTGAAAATGACACTCCAGGATCTAGTATTCTGAACTAGCATGTCAATTATTGGCTACTTACTACTTAATAGATAACTACACTCCATTGTTGGCTGTGAAAAAATCACGAGTCACCCGGGTGTTAAACAGTAGCTGATATTACTATCAACAGCCAAGCAGCTCTTGTGATTTAAAGGGTAAATAGTGTGAACTGTCTTCAACCACTTAGAATACACATATGGTTTTATTGGGAACAAAGCATTATTCTAGCACTATTACACTGCATTCTTAAATTCTAGTACTACTTTGATGTCTTGAAAGCCTGGATAAATTTTCTGTAGATTTTCCATATTCAAATCATACAGAATTTCATTAGGTCTGCAACACATTCCATTTGTCAGTGCCATTCAAAACAAGGACTTGTAAGAAAAAAGTAGTTTGGAATTTGAAAGTTGGTGTCTCTTTAGGGTTCCAACAGACCTTTATGCAGACTGCATGGCGGTGTTGTTCACCTGGCTATTCTCATAATTAGAAACATAGGGGCCATGGGCTTGGTGAAGATTCTCAAAGTATCCAGGAGAGTTATTATTGTCTGAATAAATCTTCAATACTTGGGAATGTTCAATTTTCTCATCTCCTAATATTGCAGGTGACAAGTTGGTTCAATCAAACTGAGCTCTACATTAAGGCAGTGCAGGCATATTGAACATTCAGAGGTGTACATTAATTGAAGGGTTAGTTAAAGAGTATCTTACTGAGATGTATGCCAGCTTAATGATTAGGGTGAACAGGACCATAGGAAGTTTAAGTATTTGCAGTAAGAGAAGGAATTAATAGATATAACTAAAGCTTTCTTTTCTCAGTAAGTATTGAGCTTCTAGAATCCCTTGTGAGCTGGCGAGGTGGGTTATGACTTTGCTTGCTTTCAATATGGAATTTCTTCAAATCCTGATGGGACAAATATTGTGCGGAAAGTATTCCCTTTGAGGAATCTTCAGTCCATGTGATACTAAGAGGAATTCTCCAACCATTTTTCCTGGGGTTTTGTTGCTTGGTCTTGAGCTATGTCTAACCTTATGTCCAAACCAAAACTCCATTGATTTTAAAGAGCATATGTAGAACTTTCCTGTACAGATCTCTGCCACCTTTTATGAGAAAGCACCATTACCATATGTCATTCTGCTGTTCTTGGCCTTGATCCTATCATTGACCTCTGCACGCTGCAGAGGGCATTGACCTTTGTCCTCTGCACTCCTCACATTTCTTTGCACCTTTACAATGGTTTTATTTTCCACTTTTCCTGGTTTTGATGAAAGGGCGATTTATTTTTTTCCTCTCTATCTGACAAACATTTCCAGTCTTGCTTTCTTTTTAAATATTTTGTTTTAATTTAATGTCTGATTATTGAAATTCAAGTCTGACTTATGAAAATTATGACTGGCTGCAATGTTTCCAGTGTGTTGCACAGATGCCATCTTGGATAGTTTGAGCTAATAGAATTGTCTCTTCTCAGTAAGACTAGGCACTTACAGGCATGGGCAACTGAGAGTGGTAACTGCTGGTTTTAGAAGGAGTGAGAAGATTGAGCTGGGAGACATGGTCCTATAGAAATTGTTCAGAACCCCTTTCCTTCACACAGCAGTCTAGGTATATCATGAAATTTTCCCTGAAGTCTGAAGTACTTAAAAGGCTTTGTTTCTTTATTGAAGATGAATCACATCAGCCAGCTATCAAGCACAGTCAGAAGATGTGCCAGAATAGTTGAATAAGAAAGATCTTTATTGATATTAAAAAGCCACACTCATAAAATATGTATTTATGTCATGATATTTATCCTTGATGTTCACCCTTAGCCACCTTTTTGAACTTTAGGTCAACATTTCTAAAATATTTATGATCGAAAACAGTTCTCTATCCTGCCTAGCTTCCAGCAGGTATGAGACTGCATGATAGTGCAGATAATTTTCTGAGATGCCTTTGTTCGTATTCATGAACACCACTGCTGTTTTAAGCCAAGTAATTCTTGGGTTCTACCTATTTATTCTAATCATCATTAATTTCTGATATGATTTTTTTTAATTTGTCCTATCTGTCAATGCTTTTCACCTCTTTCTCAATATATCTCACACTTGCAAGCTACTTTCCTGCATCCAAAATCTTGTTCTAATATGTAGAACAAGATTGTTTAAACAGGATTATTTCAACCATGACATAATCTGTTCATAGCACTTTTGAACATGTTATTTGACTTCCTTACAAATGCTCACCTCAAGCCATGCTGCAAGGGTCACAATGTGAGCAAGTTTTGCAGGTTGTAATTAATTGAATATGCATTTTGAAAGAAGCAGCGAATGAACACGGCTTAAATCAGAAATCACACCATGGCGTACTTACTGAAAACTAATTAACCTTGGCCATAATTTATGCACTGCTGCAATTTCACTGTACCGTGCAAAATTCATGTCAAGATGACAGCATTACTGTAACCAATTATTTTAGGACAATTTTTTAAGCATAAAACACCAGACCAATACTCTACTTGGCAAGAGAGGGAGGATGGATGTAATAGGTTAACGGCTCAGATTTCAGTGGAAAGGAAAAACATGTGAGGATTAAAACGATTGTTGACCTGATCCTCACTGAATGGAAGTTTTAAAAAAAGTCACCTGTCATCTTATTTTCACATTTAAGAATGAAATAGTTTCTTTTATATTGCTCTAGTTCAAATCAGTAATCTATTAAAGGATTTGAAAGGTAATGAACTAAAAGATATAATTTTAACAGTTTATGCTACCATATACAACTCTCAGTTGCAGGTTTGAAGACCAAATAAAATGTGAACTACAAAATCAAAATAACTGTGCAAGGTCAGAGTTTCAATTTTCAACATCAATGCAAAAAGAAAAGATTTATCTGCTAGAATTACACAGTACTGTAAGAAATGGAATCCAGCATGGAAATACACAATGACAATCAAAAACAGAAAACAGAAAGCTAGAAACAGGTTGGGTAGCATCTGTAGAAAGAGAAAGAGAGCTGGAAGCACAGATCTAAGTTTTTCTTCAGAACTGGGGGAGAGAAAACAAGTTTGTTTTTAGTTACAAAGTAGGTAGAAGAGGTATGGCCAGAACAAAGGGAATATGTTTGATATGGTGATATGTCAGCCCTTCAGAAGTAATCATCCCAATTTGTTCAGTATATGGTTGAACTACCTCTCTCAGCTATTATAGCCAGCAGTTTCTTTGGATAAGTCTCCCATTCCATTTTTCAAAGTTGTTCAAACTGTGTCAGGTTAGTTGGGGACCAGTGGTGGACAGCAATCTTGACCTTAACTTTAACCCAATCAAATCTTTCTGGCAACACATCAAGATCACTGTCCATCACCACTTCAAATACTTCCTCCTGGATGGTTGTAAGAAGAAGAGGTCGTGTCCTGGACGGTGACAGCCCTCAAGGACGGATGCCACCTTCTTTAGGCACAGCCTGTTGAAGATGCCTTCAATGGTGGGAAGGCTTGTACCCGTGATGGAGCTGGCTGTGTAGCTTTGTGCAATTCTGATGCAACCAGTTAGAATGCTGACCACTGTGCATCTGTAGAAATTTGCTAGAACCTTTGGTGGCATCGCAAATCACTTCAAACACCAAATGAAGTATAGCTGTTGGCATGGCTCCTTAATGATTGAGCTCTTTTGAAACTGGTGGGTATCTCTGACTGCAGAGGAGTTAGAAGACATCCTTGAACACTCCAACCAGCTGGCTGGCACAAGTTTTCAGCACACTATCAGGTATTCTATTTGTCCCTGATACCTTGCAAGTTTTCACCCTCTTCAAGGATTTTCTGATTTTGGCCTCTGAGAAAGAGATCACAGTGGAGATGTTGTGATGACCAGTCCACCTGTGTCTCCCCTTTCAAGGAGCTGTAAACCTATCTCCAAGGTCTCAGTGCACAATAACTTACCCCAGGCTCTGCCATACACTGGCATTGTTTAACTTCCTAAACTGCATCATATTTCTTTGAGTTAAATCTCACCAGTCATCCCTTTACCTAATTTCCCATTTGATTTAGGTCCTGTTTTAACTGTAGACAACCTTCTTCACAGTGCACGATACCACCAAATTTTGTTTGATGTCACAGGACTGCACCCATATCACACTCCTGTGCCTGAAAATCTATTCTATAGTATTGGCTCACTGATTTTGGCAAAAATATTAACGTTAACCAATTAAAATGTTACTGATAAATCTGCTTGGTCAGATCATTTCCCCATTGTCACTAATAATACTTTCAACGCTTCACATACATTATTCATGAATCTTAATGAAAATCTTAGTAATTTTACTTGTACAGTATTGTAAACCAGACCTGATGATCATTAATTAAAATTTGACGCTTGATTACCAGATTACACCAGTTTTCAAATCCAATTTGCATAATCTATGGAGGGGTTTATCTTTAAACAAGATTAAATCCTAATAGCATAGTGCAAGCTAGAGCTCCCAAGATGAATATATTTAACCATCTTACAAATTTCATTGATTCTCCATAATTGCTTTAGACTTTGCTACATCCTTTTCACTACACAAGAAATGATGTGTTTCTGCCAATTCTTAGGGAACTAAGGAGATACCTTTCCATCTCATAACAATTTAATCCTTAACTCTTCCAAGTTCCAATGAAAACTTACCAAGCTGAAATGTCAATTACCTTTAAGGTACTGTCTGGTCTGTTGAATATTTCTTCTGTTTTTGAACAGACAGTATGCAGCAAGACATTATTCTATAACTCAAATATAAACATAAATTATCTACAATGTGGAACTAGTAAATGGAGAATGAAATGGCTCTAACCAAGCCACAGAATGTGAAACTTTTATATCAATGATGTCAATAATTTTCATTTATCTCTTATTTCACTGAATGCTACGCTAAAATAATAAGGCAAAGGAAATATATTAAAAAGATTTCACCAAGAAAAGACAAAAGATGTACTTCAAGAGTTTATTCTGGGTTGCATTAGAAACGTAGAAACCTACAGCACAATACAGGCCTTTTGGCCCACAAAGCTGTGCCAAACATGTCCTTACCTTAGAACTACCTAGGCTTACCCATTGCCCTCTATTTTTCAGGCTTCATGTATCCATCCTGGAGTCTTTTAAAGGACCCTATTGTTTCTGCCTCTACCTCTGCCGCTGGCAGCCCATTCCACGCACTCATCACTCTCCGTAAAAAACCTACCCCTGACATCTCTTCTGTACCTACTTGCAAGCACCTTAAAACTATGCCCTCTCATGTTAGCCATTTAAACCCTGGGAAAAAGCCACTGACTATCTACACAATCAAAGCCTCTCATTATTTTGTACACCTCTTTCAGGTCACCTCACATCCTCCGTCACTCCAAGGAGAAAAGGCTGAGTTCACTCAACCTATTCTCATAAGGCATGCTCCCCAATCCAGGCAACATCCTAGTAAATCTCCTCTGTGCCCTTTCTATGGTTTCAATGTCATTCCTGTAGTGATGTGACCAAAACCAAGCACAGTATTCCAAGTGGGGTCTGACCAGGGTCCTATATAGCTGCAACATTACCTCTCGGCTCTTAAACTCAATCCCACGATTGATGAAGGCCAATGTACCGTATGCCTTCTTAACCACAGAGTCAACCTGCACAGCAGCTTTGAGTGTCCTATGGACTCGGACCTCAAGATCTCTCTGATCCTCCAAACTGCCAAGAGTCTTACCATTGATACTATATTCTGCCGTCATATTTGACCTACCAAAATGAACCATCTCACACTTATCTGGGTTGAACTCCATCTGCCACATTTCAGCCCAGTTTTGCATCCTATCGATGTCCCGCTGTAACCTCTGACAGCCCTCTACACTATCCACAACACACCCAACCATTGCGTCATCAGCAAATTTACTAACCCATCCCTCCACTTCCTCATCCAGGTCATTTATAAAAATCACAAAGAGTAGGGGTCCCAGAACAGATCCCTGAGGCACACCACTGGTCACTGACCTCCATGCAGAACATGACCCGTCTACAACCACTCTTTGCCTTCAGTGGGCAAGCCAGTTCTGGATCCACAAAGCAATGTCCCCTTGGATCCCATGCCTCCTTACTTTCTCAAGAAGCCTCACATGGAGTACCTTATCAAATGCCTTGCTGAAATCCATATTCACTACATCTACGGCTCTACCTTCATCACATCCTCAAAAAATTCAATCAGGCTCGTAAGGCACGAACTGCCTTTGACAAAGCCATGCTGACTATTCCTAATCATATTATGGCTCTCCAAATGTTCATAAGTCCTGCCTCTCAGTATCTTCTCCATCAACTTACCAACCATTGAAGTAAGACTCACTGGTCTATAATTTCCTAGGCTATCTCTACTCCCTTTCTTGAACAAGAGAGCATCATTCGGATACCTCCAATCCTCCGGAACCTATCCCATCCCTGTTGATGATGCAAAAGATCATTGCCAGATGCTCAGCAATCTCCTCCCTCGCTTCCCACAGTAGCCTGGGGTAGATCCTGTCCGGTCCCGGTGACTTATCAAACTTGATGCTTTCCAAAAGCTCCAGCACATCCTTTTCCTTAATATCTACATGCTCAAGCTTTTCAGTCTGCTGCAAGTCATCCCTACAATCACCAAGATCCTTTTCCATAGTGAATACTAAAGCAGAGTACTCATTAAGTATCTCTGCTCTCTCCTCCGGTTCTATACACACTTCTCTGCTGTCATACTTGAATAGTCCGATTCTCTCACATCTTATCCTCTTGTTCTTCACGTACTTGCTGAATGCCTTGGGGTTTTCCTTAATCCTGTCTGCCAAAGCCTTCTCATGGCCCTTCCTGGCTCTCCTAATGTCATTCCTAAGCTCCTTCCTGCTAGCCTTATAATCTTCTAGATCTCTATCATTACCTAGTTTTTTGAACCTTTCGTAAGCTCTTCTTTTTTTCTTGACTAGATTTCCAACAGCCTTTGTACACCATGGACACCATGGTTCCTGTACCCTACTATCCTTTACCTGTCTTATTGGAACATTACTATGCAGAACCCCACGCAAATATCCCCTGAACATTTGCCACATTTCTTCGTATGTTTCCCTGAGAACATCTGTTTCCAATTTATGCTTCCAAGTTCCTGCCTGATAGCCTCATATTTCCCCTTACACCAATTAAGCGTTTCCCTAACTTGTCTGTTCCTATCCCTCTCCAATGCTGTGGTAAAGGAGATAGAATTGTAATCACAGTTACAGCTGCATTGTTACAGTTTGGCCTGAAATCAACTTAACTAGAATGAAACAAATTCAAGTTCAAATTCTAATAGTACCAATCAAGTTTCTGGAATACATCGGGCTCCTTTCAAAATCATTCTCATTGAAATCCAGAAAATTGGCTACCTATCAAATTAATCACCATTGTGAAGTGCCATTAATTGCAGAGTAATGCCAATGAACACTCAGTAGAGATCATTCACTCTACCACAAAGCTAAATATTGTATACCTATTAAATGGTTCACTATAACTCAGTAAAGTCAGTTGTTTTATTTAAAACCAATTATTCTGGATACAATTTGGATACTTTCTGATAAACTAATTCTCAGCTGAATGATACAAACAGCATTTATGCCCATAAATGCACCCAGAAACACTTTTAAGTAAAACAATTAATATGTTACAATATAAAATGCTAGCTTAAGGCAGATTATGCTTTCCAATACACAAATGTTATTGAGAATTTTGGGGAAATAATACACTTTTCATATTTCACAATTTATGTATGTTAGACACTTTACAATGCAACACACACAAAATGCTGGAGGAACTCAGCAGACCAGGCAGTAACTGTGAAAAAGAGTAAACTGTCAGCATTTCAGGCTGAGACCCTTCATCAGGACTTTTTAATCAATGCATTCTATATTTTTTTAAAAAAGCAAACCAATAGTGAAGTCATGGCATGAATGATTATTGAAATGAACACTCAAATAGCCTTGACAAATGGATAATTGAAATACCTATGTTGATTAATAGGGTAGTTGATATTTTAAATATAAATCCATTTTATGAGCAGGGCCCTTCCATCATCAGCTGAATCAAAGTTCTATCAATGCCCTAGGAATTACCAATGCTTTTCAACCCTCCTACCTGTCAATTTGACAAGAAATCTGTATAAATGGTAGATTTATAGAGCTTGTACAAACCTCTTCAGAAGCATGAGATCTATCTATAGCCCTCATGGGGATAACTAGTTTACTTCTCTAAACCCTGAAAAATTTGCACAAAAAGATTCCTGACAAATTTGTTGAACTGCAGATAAGTTACTGCTTGTATACATTTTCTGCCATATTACCTTATGCTAAATTGACAGGGCAGAAGAACAACAACTACTTCCACTGCCTGGGGAGCTCTTGACAAGGGGACAAACCCAATGCACTAGAGCCAGGCCTTTACATATTTCAATTTAGAAATACTTCCACCTAAAAGTGTAAAGATTTTGAAAATGTCTTACCAAAGCAGTAGTTACTGCCACTTCTTGATTTACCAAATGCAAACAGTTCTGGAAAATGTTTCAGTTAGCAAATTTTAGACATCAAATTGGCTAACTGAAATGCATTTTGTGCATTTCACTATCCTGCTTTTCCTTGTGCCGAAAGAAGCACTGTGCTTAGAGTGAAAAATAACTTTGTAAATATCCTAAACATATTTCAAAACTCAGTGCAATATGACAAAATATCACAATTTGACTGTTTATGTATCAAGGACCTACTGTAATTGTTTATTTTGAATCTGAGATCCGAAGTTTTTTTAAAGTTCTGATGAAATGTCATACTGAAACATTGACTACTTTTCTCTCACAAAAGAGCTTTTATCTATAATAGTGCACTGCTGTGAGATGCAGTAATACATTTTTCCTTTCATCATATCGTGCTGGATATTTCCAGCATTCTTGTTTTTATTTTGGATTTCCCAAACCCACAGTACTCTGCTGTCCAGGAATATACTTTTCTAATCAACTGAAGTTAGCTAGTGCTAACTATAGTTGGGTTCTGATCGTGGGTCACAAGGCAGGAAAAATCTCATTAAATGGAGGAAGCAGCCTCGAGGGCTAAAATGACCTAATACTATTCCTGTGTCCTCATTTTAATATCAAGTAAGAAAATAGCTACTGGACTATTAAAATATTTTTTATTTGAAATAGTGTTCCAAGTTCTAACTATTCATTACTTACCATTTGCCCTGCTAAAGAGGAATGTTGAGGGAGTTAAAAAAAACATGAGCGTAGCAGGTTTATAGCATTCAGTGCGTCAACAGAACTTTTGGACTACTATCACTCAAATATAGGCAAATACAAAGACAAATTTGCACAGAGGAAGGTCTCACAAATAAAAGAAGAATAAATTACTCAGGTTTGGTGGTGCTGATAGATACAAAGATAGAACAGCACACTTTTGGTTTGATAGCAACATGGAGACTGACCACATAGTCAAATGACACAGTCTCCTGAACAATGAAGACAAGTATACAGAATGTCTTCCCCATCACCCTGTCAGCCATCAAGTCAGAGACTTGGGTCCTTTTATTCCGAGGTCTCTGTGTTCTATAAACTTCATCGTGGTGCTGCCATTGACTATGCGGCCTGCGAAGTAGTAGTAATTTACCTCCTTGATAACCTTCCAACGAAGCATTTTCTATTTCTTGCTCCAAGATCTGGCTCCAAGCCAGCAAGTTGCAAGTATATGAGCAATATTTCAACCAAATTATCTGCAGGACAGTGTTCTACTCTGAACTTTTAAAATGGTTTCTGATGCAAATAGAAGTGGAACTGATACTTTGTTTACTTAGAAAATGAGCTTTGCCGTTGGGGTGACTGTTTGATAACAAATCATGCTAGAAAGAATTGATATTATTAACAATATTTTCAATTTTCAAGCTATTCAAATGAGTCCACCTCACAGAATATTATGCCATTTTGATTTAAAGTGGGACTGGAACATGGAATAACATACAAAAGGGGGTAATGAGGTACATTTTATGCAAGTCAAAATTTGATTAATATTTGAAAAGTATGATACTAAATTATACAGGAAAAATAGCAGGGATCAGAGTAGAAAGGCCCAGTCTGAGTGCTGGAAGTTCCTTTCCATTCCATAAATTATGCAATTACATGGCATATTACAACAAGATTTATGTGGTAATGCTACTGTTGTGTTAAGTTCTGTGAAGTACAACATATTAAAACAACTTGGTTTCATTATTAAAAAATACTTTCAGAATAAAATTTAATTACCAAAGTTTACAATTAGTTGCTTCACAAAATAATTGAATAGAAATTTTAATGGGTACCACAGTATGACAATCATGAACAATTTAGTCTTTCGTCCCAATTATAATTTTAATCACATCCAAGGAAATGGATATTATGATCCTGCACCATCTAATAATTTATTTCCTCTTTTAGAGGCTGAGTTCAGGCTGACCAATTGGACTGTGGACTGTGACTGTGTTTTGAGGGTTCAGATGGGTATGTGGAAGAGTAGGGATTTTAAAATAATTTATATACCTAGCATGCATGGCATGTTCTCAGTTGGAAATTATCATGAGAATCATGGAATCATGGAATCATAAAATCATGGAACTGTACAGCACAGAAATGGGCCCTTGTGGTCTACATTGACCATGATGTTTATCTATGCTAATCCCATCTGTCTGCATTAGGCCCACATCCCTCAATGCTTTTCTGATAAGTACCCATTCAAACGCCTTTTAAAAAGTATAGCTGTAATTGCTTTGACCACCTCCCTCTGGAGCTCATTCCAGATGAACATCCTCTATGTGAAAATGTCAAATACCCTCTGACAACCAAGCCCAGCCTCTGGCCTTCACATGTGGCTCAGCTACTAAGCTCAGTGTACTGACAGAAGAGGCAAAGGTGGGTTACTGGTGCATTAAAACTAGTCATTTTGGGCAGTTGGGACTTGAAAGCCATGGTTGGCAACTCATTTAGTAGAAGGAAAACTCTGATCTCAAACCTCCACTGCACTGTATCTACACAAACTCATGGGGAAAGCTTTGGGAGTAAACACAGAGGGAAAATCTATTGCTGGAATCCCTGAGGCAGTCCTACATTGAATTCAACATTGATTGGCAACTCCCTCAATGTCATTGGTGCCAATCAGTATTGGTCTCTGCCATTCCTGTCAACCAGCAGACATGTGAAGAGGGGGAGCTTGCTGTATGAGCAACAGCTTGCTCTCCATATTGTACTGCCCTAGCTTGCTTGCATATCTAGACAGCTGGGATACAGCATCCATGGTTGACCCTGGCTAATGGAGGCTTCCAAATGTAAAAAAATACTTTTCAGATCACTTTTAATTCCCTCCCCCCCCCCCCCACTGTAAACTTGTGCCTATGTTCTAGACTTCCTTGCTAAGGGAAAAAAGACTCTGACTGCCTGCCTACCCCATATAGGTCTCCTATACTTTTATAAATCTTTGATAAGCTCACTTCTCAGCCTTTTGTTTCCACTGAAAATAAACCCAGCTTGTCTAGTATCTCCTTACAATGACAGCCCTCCATTTCAGGCAACATCCTGGTGAGCTCTCCTATACCCTGTCTATGGCTACCATATCCTTCATTCAGATGGGACCAGGGGAAGGGGAAGTTGGAGAGAAGTGCTGAAGCAGGAACACAACACAAAAAAAAACTGGAATCTAATAAGGAAGAGGGAAGTTAATGTGAACCATTAAGAGAGGTGACAATGGAAGCAAGAGAGGGAGGGTAATTAGAACGGGTAAAGGAGGGGTCATAATGGGAAAGGGAATAAGAATGGGAGGAGTGGACAAAGAGAGAGGAGAGTGGACACAGGAGGTAAGAGTTCCTGAAACTACAAAATTCAGTACTCAAATGTAAAGTTTGGCTGCAATACAATGTCCAAATTATTTTACTTAAAAGCCTTCATCACCACACTGTCCACTTGAGTTGCCATTTTCAGGGAACTATGGATATGTACCACAAATTCTCTTTGTACATCAATGCTCAAAGTTACTTCCTGAAAAAGTTCTAACAGATTTGTCAGGCGAGATCTCCCCTTAAGGAAACTATGCTGACTTCACTCTATTTTCTCAGGTGTATCCAAGTATGCCAAAACCTCAACTTTAACAATGGACTCTAAAATCTTACCAACCACTGAAATCAGGCTAACTGGCCTTTAATTTCCTGTCTTGTGTCACTCTCCTTGTTTAAAGAGTGGAGTGACATTCGCAAATTTCTGTCCTCTGGAACCATGCCAGAACCTCATGATTCTTGAAAGATCATTACTAATGCAGCCACAATCTCTTCAGCTAGCTCTTTCGGAACCCCGGGGTGTAGTCCATCTGGTCGAGGTGACATAACTATCTCTTCATACCTTTCAGCTTCCCAAGCACCATCTCCTTGGACTCTACTCACATCTGTGCCCTCCAGTTAAGACTGTTTGAGGTAACTTATATTTTATTCTCTTTTACTTCTCTTCTAATATTTATATACCTGTGCACTTGCAATGCTACTGTGACACTGTAACTTTCTTTGGGACCAATAAAGTATCTATCTAAATCTGTTTCATTGTACAACACCAAATCCAAAGATGCCTTTTCCCTAAAGGGCTTGACTATAAACTGCACTAAAAAAAAAGTCATCTTGTAGGCATTCCAGAAATTCCTTCTCTTGGAATCCATCGCCAACCTAATTTTTCCAGTCTATTCACATATTGAAGTCCCCCACAACTGCCATAACACTGCCTTTTTACATGCTTTTTCTATCTCCTGTTATAATTTGTACACCACATCCTAGCTGCTATTTGGAGACCTGTATATAATTCCCATCAGGGTATCTCTACCCTTGCTGTTTCTTAACTCTACCCTTGCTGTTTCTTAACTCTACCCACAAAGACTGAACACTTTCTGATCCAATGGTGCTCCTTGCTAAGGGTTCAATTTTTTTTTTATCAACAGAGCCACCCCACCCACTCTACCCAACTGCTTGTCATTTCAATAGGAAGTTGAAGTGTGCAGCCTTGGAAATTTAGGTTCCCACCTATGATCTTTCATTTGTGACTCTGTGACCTCCACAACATTGTACCTGCCAATTTCTAACTGTGCTATAAGCTCATCTATCTTGTTTCATATACTGTGTGCATTCAAATTTATAGTTTTATGTTTAGGCCACATCTGGAGTATTACGCTCAGTTCTGGTTGCCCCATTATGTAAGGGTATTGAGGCTTTGAAAGGGGTGCAGAAGAGGTTTACCAGAATGCCTGGATTAGAAGAATTAAGGAGATTATTGGATTTATTGAGTATACCATAGGGTTGTATACGGTGACATTTATGTACTTCGATAATAAGTCTACTTCAAACTTTGAAGTAAGTCTAAAAGGAAGATAGGCATGGGCAACGTATTAGACAAGATAGGATAGACAGGTTGAGGTACTTGGGGATTAGTGGTATGGATGGTAAGCTTAGAACGAAGATCGATATATGGAACTATGATATTGTGGCCACTACTGAGAGAGGGACAAGACTAGATGTTTGCTGTGTTTCTGAAAAGATAGGAAGTAAAGGAAGTAAAAGGAGGGTTGAGTTATAGTACAAATCAGGGTCAATATCACATCTGCACCCATAGGGTCCCCTCGTGTAGTGTAGTGTAGAAGATTGCCAAATGATAAAGCAGAATATCCACCAGTTGCAGATATGTACAGAGAAATGCCATATTTGTGGTGTTGCATTTAGGGAAATCAAATGTAAAGGGATGGTACACAGAGAATAGCAAGACCCTTAACAATACTGATATACAGTAAAATCTTCGGGTCCAAATTGATAGCTCCCTCAGAGTTGCTGCACAGGTTGATAAGGTATTAAAGAAGCATGCTTGACTTTATTAGTTGAGGCACTGAGTTCAAGTGTCAGAAAATTGAGTTGCAGTTTTATAAACTCTATGAATAAACTCTTCTTGAGCTTCCAGCTATTTATACCTGCATAGCCCACCGGTCTAGACATACCCAGGCATCATCCCTGAAGAAGGTGGCAGAGTTTGTCATCAAAACACTGGTTATAATCAATACCTGTACCTCGCTGAAAGCCTGAGAAGACTTTGTCATATACACCAGAAAAACACTGGATCCGCTTTTTATAAATTCTGTTTAGGCCACATCTAGACTACTGCATTTGATTCTGATTGCCACATTATAGAAAGATGTGAAGAATTTAGAAAGGGTGCAAGAGAGTTTTATGGGGATGCTGCCTTGATTAGAATGTGTGTGCTATGGGGAGTGTTTGGACAAACTTCGGTAGTTTTCTCTGAAGCGGCAGAGGTTGATAGATAGATAGATAGATAGATAGATACTTTATTCATCCCCATGGGGAAATTCAACTTTTTTTCCAATGTCCCATACACTTGTTGTAGCAAAACTAATTACATACAATACTTAACTCAGTAAAAAATATGATATGCATCTAAATCACTATCTCAAAAAGCATTAATAATAGCTTTTAAAAAAGTTCTTAAGTCCTGGCGGTAGAATTGTAAAGCCTAATGACATTGGGGAGTATTGACCTCTTCATCCTGTCTGAGGAGCATTGCATCGATAGTAACCTGTCACTGAAACTGCTTCTCTGTCTCTGGATGGTGCTATGTAGAGGATGTTCAGAGTTTTCCATAATTGATCGTAGCCTACTCAGCGCCCTTCGCTCAGCTACCGATGTTAAACTCTCCAGTACTTTGCCCACGACAGAGCCCGCCTTCCTTACCAGCTTATTAAGACGTGAGGCGTCCCTCTTCTTAATGCTTCCTCCCCAACACGCCACCACAAAGAAGAGGGCGCTCTCCACAACTGACCTATAGAACATCTTCAGCATCTCACTACAGACATTGAATGACGCCAACCTTCTAAGGAAGTACAGTCGACTCTGTGCCTTCCTGCACAAGGCATCTGTGTTGGCAGTCCAGTCTAGCTTCTCGTCTAACTGTACTCCCAGATACTTGTAGGTCTTAACCTGCTCCACACATTCTCCATTAATGAGGGCACACCTGACAGAAGGTTAAGGCTATAAGAGGCACTGGTAGAGTAGACAGCAGATATTTTTCCACAGGCTCAAAATATCTAACAATAGTGGGCATGCATTTAAGGTGACAGAAATTCAGATCAAAGGGGATGACCCAAGCAAATTTCTTTTACACAGAGAGTACTGGGTGCTTTGAGTGGACTGTCTTGGGTAGTGGTGGAGGCAAATATAATAGAGGCACTCAAGAGGCTCTTAGACAATGGAAGTGCAAAGAATGGAAGAATATGGACATTGTGTTGGCCAGAAGATTAGTTTAGTTAGGCACATCACTGTAGGCTGAAGGACCTTTCCTGTGTCGTTCTGCCCTATGTTCTATTTTACTGTGCAGCAGTCAAAATGGCTGCCATACAATTCTAAAGCTTTCTATTGTGAATTGTTTGATGTGAAGTCCAATACAGTTGGGCCATTTTGTATACTGGAGAAAGAGTGGTAGGGGTGGGTGAGGGCATTATGACTCCATACCAATGTTGATGTCAAAGGAAGAGATTGGACTTCAAAATGTGTCTGGTATCTTAAATTCTCTTCACCTGCAGATCTTCCAGTCTGATCTATTGTATCAGGTGCTCCCTCATCTTCATTGTGAGATCAGACACATATTGGGGGATGACTTTGTCGTGCACCTTTGTTCTGCCTGTCTCAAAAGGCAGGATCTCCCAGTGGCTACTGTTTCATGTCTGACTTCCCATTCCCACTCTGACATATCTGTCCATGTCCTCCTCACTGCCACGATGAAGCCAAACTCAAGTTGGAAGAGCAACACATCGTGTTCCGTTTGGGTAGCCTCCAATCTGATGGCATGAACATCAATGTCTCTAACTTCTGTTAATGGCTCCCCCTCCTTCATTCTCTCTTCTTCTATTCCTCATTCTGGTTACCCTCTCACCACTTCCCTTCTCCTCACCCACACATCACCTTCTTCTGGTTCCCCTCCTTTCCTTTCATGGTCCACTATCCTCTCCTATTAGATTCTGTCTTCTTCAGCCCATTATCTCACCCTCCAGTCCCTTTCCAGCTTCTTACCCCA
Organism: Hemitrygon akajei; assembly: GCF_048418815.1. NCBI lineage: Eukaryota > Metazoa > Chordata > Chondrichthyes > Myliobatiformes > Dasyatidae > Hemitrygon > Hemitrygon akajei. The sequence continues at coordinate 98,042,619 of NC_133131.1, forward strand.
TCACCCTCCCCTACTTGATCTTTGCTACCACTCACCCACCTGGTCTCATCTGTCACCTGCCTGCTTGCTTCCTGTCCCCTCCACCCACTTTATTCTAGCCAGAGCCCCCTTCCTTTCCAGTCCTTATAAAGGGTCTCAGCCATAAACAATGACTGTTTATTCACCTCCATAGATGCTGCCTGACTTGCTGAGTTCCCACAGCATTATGTGTGGGTTCTTCATCTGCTAGCTTGATTGGTTCAAGGCATGAAAAATATACCCATACTAAATTATAGTGGAAAGGGTAATGTGAATGTTGGAAGTTGTTGTTCTGTGAGGTTTATGTTTAGAACCATGTTTATTTTGGGCAGCATGGCACCCAATACTCTTCTGAAGCAATACATCTCAATGAGGTTCACTCTGGGATATCTCTCAAGCCTCTCCTTCCCAATCTCTACCCGTTAATGATAGGTTAGCTATTCCAATTTCACTATTCCAAAATACGTTAACTCAAGAAACACTGCAAATTTAGGTGGAGTAGGAAGGATAAGAGGTTTTGGAAATTTTAAGGCCAAAACATTTAATATTATGCAATACTTGTTGACAAGTAAAACCTAGGTTCCTCTGGGTTCATGTGCCTTGTGTATTGGTTTAAGCTGATTGGTCTAAAATAGTAAATGACTATCTGTTTCTCTATGCATATTAATGAAACAACTTCCAACTGTTTCCATTAAAATGTCTAATCTTTCTTTAATTCAAATATTAATCACTGGCTACCAAGTTCTCCCATATGAATTGATTCATTTCCAATTTCATTTCAGCTTACTGTTCATTCAACAGCAACAGAGAAGTGTTCATCCATTGTCCTGATACAAAAGGTCTTTCCCCAGATCATAGCTAAATCATCAGAAGAGAATTTAGCCTTGAAGGAGAATCTGTCTGGGCATTTTTTTTTAACTTGAAGGTGGAATGTAGCCAAATTTTTGAAAATATCTTTGTCTGTTCTGGGTAAATGGAGTTTCATGTGGGGGAGTGAAAGGTTATGCACTTCAAACAAAAGACAGAATATCTAAATAGAAAAAAATATTGCGAGTGGAGTACTGAAGGATCTAGATGTTCTTGTGCATGAATCACAAAATGTTAACAGATAATAGCAGCAAGCGGTTAAAAGGCAGGTGCATATTGAATTCTAGATAGCTTCATGGAGGTTCGTAGCTTACAACACCAAGTTGGCCTTCAGCCCACAACACCTATGCTGACTGTTTCATTCATTTACACTAATCTTATTTGTCTTTACATCGACTAATCTTGCTTTGCTTTTTCAAGAAACATTCCAAATATTTCTTCAATTTTATTTGCTTCCATTACCTCCTCCGGTAGCATCCTCTTCTCTGCAGAAATTTGATGACTCTTTAAATCTTCTTCCTCTCAACTTAAATCTTATTATTTTGAATTTTTCAAAGATAGGCCCAGCCTATTGAATCTCACCCCATACTATGTAATCCAATATAGGAAACACCCTGGTGAATCTCCTTCTAACTGGCACTATCCTTCCTGTAGTATGGGAAGCAGAATTACACATAGCATCTAGCCCAGATGATGCCCTTGACCACATCCTTAAATCCTGTGCCTATCAGCTGGTGGGGTTATTTTCAACATTTTGCCCTCTTCCTGCTTCAATGTCCCCACCTTCATGGTCCCCACCTGCTTCATGAGGATCACTATTATCCCAGCATCGAAGAAAAAGGGGAACATGCCTTAATGTCTACCATCTAGTGGCTCTGACATCTACCATCATGAAGTGCTTCAAAAGGCTATTACGGCACACGTTAACTCCTAGACAACATCAACCCTCTGCAAATCACCTACCACAGAAAGAGGTCTGTGGCAGACACCATCTCCGTGGCCCTTCTCTCGTCTCTGGTGCATGCGTGCCGTAAAGACACCTATGTTAGGTTACTGCTTGCTGATACAGCTCCATCTCCAGTACTATAATTCCAAGCAAACTCATCTCCAAACTCCTCCAAACTGGAACTCAACACCTCTCTTTGCAACTGGATCCTTGATCCAAACTGGTATATACACCAGGCCAAAGGACAGTTTCTATTCCACTGTTAAAAGATTATTGAAAGGTTCGCTAGTATGATAAAATGGACTCCTGACCTCGCAATCTACCTTGTCTTGGCTATGCATCTTATTGTCTAAGTGCACTGCACTTTCTCCATGACCGTCACATTTTATTCTGCATCCTGTTATAGTGTTGTACTACCTCAATGCACTTTAAATGAATTGATCTGTATGAACAGCATGCAAGGCAAGTTTTTCACAATACCTCAATACATGTAACAATAATAAACCAATTTACCTCCTTGGAAACAAAGGAGAGTAATCTACAAACATATATTAAAAGCATACTTCATGATGTGGTATCTACTTTTACCATATATTAAGATCAATGTCAAAATAAAGAATAATGCTAAATTAGAACTTCTACAAATCAGGTCAAAAACACATTCGCCAAATTCCCCTCTTCTGTCTGGTGGCAGATAAAGTGGGTGCCTCAGGCCATTAGTTATCCCCCTTTAGCAATCAATCATGGAATGAGTAAGAATTTAACTCAATGATGCAGAATAATTTAACAGCTTCTGCATGAAATGCAGCACACTTCGCTGGGCAATAAAAAAAGGCTTTCTTTGAAGATAGAGTACTGTTATTGCTAATTTTCAATGCACTGATATTGCTGCTCTAACTTTCACATCCATTATAAGGTTTCTAAGCTTAGTAACTTTATGCAGAATACTGCAAACCCTTACAATTTTATGACATTTCTTGTTTATTATTTTCAGTAATCAATCATTTCATCCATCTTTCTAAAACTACCTTTATCTTAGAACTGCTCAAGAAATTATGAACAATCCTACCCAAAGTGCATATTATCACAGCTGGCCAGCCTTAAATGTAAACAATCACAACCCTAGAACCATTTTAAGAAACCCCTTTCATATTAAAGCCCCAGTTGCTTGTTTAGGTTAACATCAAATATCCCATAGTCTGGTCTGAAGAGCAAAGTAGGTATCCTGGCCAGAGTTAATCAGCATCACTGAAATAAATCAGATTTTTTCAAGTTTCTGTTTGTGGGCACAGTTGGCGAATGTATTTCCAATATAGAGACTATACTTTAGAAAGACTTCATTGGCTGAATTGTGTTACTGGATGGTCCAAAAATTCCAAAAAAAAACTGCAGAAATCCACATTCTCCCTTGTATCTATTAGTTTGAATTATGGTGAAATGTTCCAGATACTATGTTGTATTATGTGGTATTAAAGGGTACAAAGACTGGAACTATACTATACCTCTGAAATATTAATAGTGGTGACAGAATCAGCTAATTTACCAGGATGTTTGAGAGTTTGATGTGTAACCTTGCACTGTAACAACGTGCTATAGTTTATGATCTTACTTTAAGCAGACCATATATTGATTTTGTTTGAAACCACTCAATGAGATTTAGATTAATTATACTAGATAAAGAGATCTTGCTGAACATGATGAAATCTGCAGTTTAAATGTTGCCAGTCATGTTATTCAGCAACACTGTTAAGGCCCAAGATGTTTAATCTTGTTTATTACAACTGCCACATTATGCAAATTCTATCCAAATAACCCTTACCAACAGAATACCAGGTAAATTGACCTCAACGGAAATTCCATCAGTCTGATTTTCCACTGCTTCTTATAGAGGTAGGCTCATATAGCTCAGAAATAAGCCCATACCTAACTGGTCCATGCCACCAAGATTTCTATCTAAGCTAGTCCTATTTGCTGCTTTTGGCCTATATCCTTCTAAACTTTCAGTCTCTAAACGTACTTTAAATATTGTTATTATATCTGCCTCAACCATTTCATCCTGTTGTTTATTGCACATACGCCCCACCCTAGATGAAAAAGTTTCCCCTCGGATCCCTTTAAAATGATCCCCCTCTCATTTCAAACCTATCTCCTCAAGATTTTGATTCCTTTTCTCTGGGCGAATATGCCTCCTAAGATTCCATATATGTATGTCCTCAAATTACTGACTAAGCAGCGATCATGAAATACTAACATTATAAAAAAAACCTCCATTGTTATATCATGCCCATAAGAAGATCAACGTTGTTGATCTGAGATTGATGGTATCGCTGAAGGTTGTCATTTAATGCCACCTCCACACTCTAGGAGACTGTCAAAGTTCAAAGAAAATTTATTATTGAAGTATGTATATGTTTCCATGTACTACCCTGAGATTCATTTTATAGAGTCATAGAACACTACCACACAGAAATAGGCTCTTCCGCCCATCTAGTCTGTGCTGAATTATTAATCTGCCTAGTCTCATCGACCTGCACCTGGGTCATAGCCTCCAATACCTCTTCCATCTCTGTACCTATCCAAATCATTCTTAAATATCAACATTGAACCCGCATCCATCACTTCTGCTGGCAACTTGATTTAACCTTGAAGTGAAGTAATTCCCCCTTAACTTTTCATGTAGGCATTTATAAAAAATAAAAGTTACAACAGAATTTTTGAAAAGTTATACATAAACAACCACTGACAAACAACCAATGTGCAAAAGAAGTCAAACTGTGCAACTAAAAGTAAAATAATAGAACACAAGTTGTAAAGAGTCTTTAAAAGTGAGTCTTGGGTCGTAAAAGCAGTTCAGAGTAATGGTAATTGTATGTGTTATCATGGTGATTGAAGTTCTCTATGCCAGTCAGGAGCCTGATGGATTTAGGGTAATAACAGTCCCTGAATGTGGTGGCATGGGGACCTGCTCTGTATCTCCTGCCCGATGGTATAAGCCAGAAGAGGGCATGACCTGGATGGTATCCTTGATGACGGATGCTGCTTTCTCGTGGCAGTAATCCATATAAATATAGTCAATGCTGGGAAGGGCTTTGCCTCCGATGGACTCAGCCAAGGTCAAGAACTCCAGCAAACTACCGGTATATGATGGAGCTGGCATCAGAGAAATGTTGGGTAGCAGGTTGCAGCATTTTGATCCTGTGACAATGAAAAGAAAACAGGGAAATATATCCAGTTGGGTGCATGCAGTGTGGATGTGATGGCCTCCTAGGCATTTGTTAGTCTTGATGTTCCAGATACTGGAAGCTGTGATTTTAGAATAAATCCTCAAAGAAGCTTTCTCAATATGCTGCATTGCATTCTATAGATGGTTCAGACTACCCAGGAAGTGGAAGGAGTAAAGATGCTTCAGTTAATTATAGGATTCAAATTCAGTGGATTGTTTTGCCTTGGAGATTGCGGAGGTTCACAAAAGTTGCAGCTGCTCCCATCCAGCAAGAGAAAAATCTTCCTTCACATTTCTGACCTACCTTGTTGGTTATAGAAGTTTTTGAGGTAGGAAGTTAAATATTCTCCAAAGTGCTCCAACCTGCACAAGTCATCACAGCATTTCCTCCACTGGTTCAAGTCAATACCTGATGCCAACAGTAATTCATTTGAATTAAATGGTAATCACCACACTTACATTCAGACAGCTAGCACTGTGATCTAGAGACGCCAGGTAAAACACAGCCACACTAATTCAAGTGAACAGATGAAATAAAATGCAACCCTAAAACAATGGCAGATCTATCTGGCTCACTAACCCTTTGTCTGGTCTGGTGTAAACAAGACTGCGGACCAATACACTTCAGAGATGTGAATAAGAATGGAAATTTAATTGAACTGGGATAAAGTCCCAAAAAGTAAGCAGCACTTGAATGGATCCAATCTTTGAAATGGAGTCTTTCCTGTTCAAAAGCCCAGCTCCATGCTATCAGTACATAATCATTTAGGGAGAGATAGTTTAACCAATTCTGAAACAATTATGGTTGGATCCAATCTTAATGTGAAAGACTGGAAAGAGCATCTCTGTGGAACAATGCCAGATAATAAAAACACAAAGACTTTTTTCTTGTACAAATCGATATCAACAATGCTGGTCAGGTTGTGTCATGCTCGACATAAAATAACTAAATTTCTGAATGTTAAGTGCCTCAGGTGAATCTTCAAAGATATTTGAATTGATTAAATGAAATCAAGAGTAAAATTTAAATGAGTTGAGGGATGCTCTTGCTGATGAAGAGATCAATATCTGGCATGTATTCTGATATTGCCACAGTATAAATGTAAACTTGGGTCACAAGTGGTGTTCACATGCACTGCTCTCTCTCCACAAGTATCTCCATTCACTAACATTCATTGGAGCGTGGAAAAGGGATGCAAGAGTCACTCACATTTATATATTTACAGTAACATTAAAGTATATTATTTTATGATTAGTCACAGTTGGATAAGTAAAAGTTAATTGCTAAATTTACTTTTACTCACACATGTAGAAAAATTATTACATCAGCATAAGCCATTTTACCAAACTGAACATTTTGCTTCTCATAAACCAGGACACCATAACATTTATGCAGTTTTCAGGAAAACGACAAGCAATGAAAAACGTACCATATTAATATATTATCATTTTCCAACCAGCAAAAGTGGATTACCCAGTGGTTTGGTTTCATGTACATTCTGGGATTAGGTTGAACATCAAATCACCTTATCATGTTTGACAGGAGTGATACAGATGCGATCTTTCCCCTGCCTTAGGAGTTAAGAGGCAGGAGCAGAGGTTGCCTTAGGACCAGAGGTCACAGTTTCAAAGTAAGGGTTTGGCAATTCAGGACTAAAATAACTAGAAATTTCTATTCTGTAAGACCATAAGAGATAGGAGCAGAATTAGGCCACTTGGCCCATCAAGTCTGCTCTGCCATTCAGTCATGGCTGATCATTCTATCTCCTCCTCAGCCCCACTCCCAGCATTCTCCCCGTAACCCTTGATACCATGCCCAATGAAGAAGCTATCAATCTCTGCACTAAATACAGCCAAGGACCTGGCCTCCACAGCTGCATGTGGTAACCAACCTCTGGCTAAAGAAATTTCTCCACATCTCTGTTTTAAATAGATGCCTCTCTATCCTGAGGCTGTGCCCTCTTGTCCAAGACTCCTACAGCATGGAAAACATCCTTTCCACATCTCATCTGTCTAGGCCTTTCAACATTCAAAAAGTTTCAATGAGATTCCCCCCCCCCCCCCCAATCTTCTAAATTCCAGTGAGTACTGATCCATAGCTATCAAACATTCCTCATATGATAACCCTTTCAGTCCCGGAATTATCCCTGTGAAACTCCTCTGAACACTCTCCAATGTCAGCACATCTTTTCTTAGATGAGGAGCCCAAAACTGTTCACAATACTCAAGGTGAAGCCTCACCAGTGCCTTATAAAGCCTCAACGTCACATCCCTGCTCTTGTATTCTGGACCTCTTGAAATTAATGCTAACATTGCATTTGTCTTCCTCACCACAGACTCTACTTGCAAGTTAATCTTTAGGGTGTTCTACTCAAGGACTCCCAAGTCCCTTTGCATTTTGGGATTTTCTCCCCATTTAGAAAATAGTTTGCACATTTATTTCTACTGCCAAAGTGAATGGCCATGCATTTTCCAACATTGTATTTCATTTGCCACTCTTTTGTGCCTTCTCCTAATCTGTCTAAGTCCTTCTGCAGCCTATCTGTTTCCTCAACACTACCTGTCCCTCCACAAATTTTTGTACCATCAGCAAATGTGGCAACAAATCTCCCTATTCCATCATCTAATTCATTGATGTACAGCATAAAAAGAGTTCTCAACACCAACCCCCAGCAGAACACCACGAGTCACTGACAGCCAATCAAACAAGATGCTTTTATTCCCACTTACTGCCTCCTACCAATCAGCTAATGCTCTAATCATGCTAGTAACTTTCCTGTAATACCATGGGCTCTCAACTTGGTAAGCAGCCTCATGTGTGGAACCTTGTTAAAGGCCTTCTGAAAGGCCAAATGTACATCATCACTGCATCCCCTTTATCTATTCTACATGTAATCTCCTCAAAGAATTCCAAAAGGTTTATCAGGCAAAAGTTTCCTTTAAGGAAACCATGCTGACTTTGTTCTATCTTGTCCTGTGCCACCAAAGTACTCCATAACTTCATCCTTATTAATTGACTCCAATATCTTCCCAACCACTGAGGTCAGGCTAATTGGTCTATAATTTCCTTTCTGCTGCCTTTCTCCTTTTTTGAAGAGTGGAGTGACATTTGCCATTTTCAAGTCCTCTAGCACCAATGATTTTTGAAAGATCATTACTAATACCTCTAGAATCGCTACCACAATTTCTTTCAGAACCCTAGGGTGCGATTCATCTGGTCCGAGTGACTTACTGTATGTAGTCTTAGATCTTTCAGCTTTTGAGCACCTTCTCCCTTGTACACTCTCTTCTCTTCCTTCACACCCTTCAACATCTGGCACACTGCTATTGTCTTCCACAGTGAAGACTGATGCAAAATACTCATTTAGTTCATCTGCCATCTCTTTGTCCCCCATTATTATTTCTCCGGCCTCATTTTCTAGCAGGCCTATATACACTCTCATCTCTCTTTTATGTTTTTACGTACTTGAAAAAGCTTTCACTATCCACTTTGATACTGTTTGTTAGCACGCTTTCATATTTCATCTTTACCCTCCAAATGACTCTTTTACTTGCTCTCCGTTTAGTTTGAAAGCTTCCCAATCCTCTGTCTTCCCACTAATTTTTGCTTTATTTTATGCCCTCTCTTTTGCTTTTACATTAGCTTTGACTTGCCTTGTCAGCTTGGTTGTACTGTTTTGCCATTTGAGTATTTTTTAATTTTTGGAATACATTTGTCCTGCACATTCCTCCATTTTTCCAGAAACTCACACCATTGCTGCTCTGCTGTCATCCTTGCCAGCATCTCCTTCCATTTACTTTGGCCAACTCCCCTCTCATACCACTGTAATTTTGTTTACTCCACTGAAATATTGTTACATCAGACTTTACTTTGTCCCTATCAAATTTCAAGTTGAACTCAATCATATTGTGATCACTGCCTCCTAAGGTTTCTTTTAACTTTAGCTCTCTAATCACCTCCGGTTCATTACATAACACCCAATCCAGTATAACAGATCCCTTAGTAGGCTCAACGACAAATTGCTCTAAAAAGCAATCTTGCAGGCCTTCAACAAACTCACTCTCTTGAGATCCATTACCAATCTGATTTTCCCAATCAACCTGCATGTTGAAATCTCCCATGACTATCATAACATTGCCCATTTGACACACCTTTTCTATTTCCTGTTGTAATCTGTGGTCAACATCCCAGCTACTGTGGGGAGGCCTGTATATAATTGCCATCAGGGTCCTTTTACCCTTGTAGTTTCTTAATTTAACCCACAAGGATTCAACATCTTCTGATCCTATGTCACATCTTTCTACTGATTTGATGCCATTCTTTACCAGTGCAGTCACACCACTCCCTCTGCCTACCTTCCTATCCCTCTGATAAAACGTGTAACCTTGGACATTCAGCTCCTAACTACAACCATCCTTCAGCCATGATTCGGTGATGGCCACAAGTTCATACCTGACAATCTGTGATAGTGCAACAAGATCATTCACCTTATTCCTTATATTCTGTGCATTGAGGTATAACACTTTGAGCACTGTACTGCATTTGCTACCTATTTTTGATGCTGCATCCCTAATGCATTGATACTCACCATCTGGCTGCAATTATGTCCTATCATCTGCCTGCCCTCCCTGACAGTCTGACAGCACGCTACCTTTACTTTTCTACCATCCATCTTATCCTGAGTCCCTTCACTCTGGTTCCCAGCTCCCTGACAAATTAGTTTAAACCCTCCCCAACAACCCTAACAAACCTGCCTGCAAGAATATTGGTCCCCCTTGGATTCGGGTGCAACCTGAAGAGATCCCAATGATCCAAGAACCTGAAGCCCTGCCCCCTGCACCAGCTTCTCAGCCACACATTAACCTGCCAAATCATCCTATTTGGACCCTCACTGGCACGTGATACAGGCAGCAATCCAAAAGATACTACCCGGATCCAGAAATTACTACCCGGGGTACTCAAAAGGGATATCATTTTTTGATCTTACAAACATCAAGGGTTATGGGATTAGTGTAGGTAAATAGAAGAAATGGAAGATCAGCCATAATAACATCAACTGGTGGACTAGGCACTAAGGATGAATGGCCTCACCTCAGTTTTTTATGTGCTTATATTCCTGACCCATAAATTGTATGATAATTTTACAATACAATAACAGACAGTTCTTCAAAGAACCAGAACAGTGCGAAGGGATTTTAAAAAGGTACACATGGTTCACTTTTACATAATTGCATATGAAAACTCTGAATGAAGCAGTTACTTTAATTGCTCTACCTTTGCATAGCAAGCAGATCTTTGAAGCAAGATAAAGTTAATCAAGTCTGAACTGACTATCACATTTCTGAATTCTGTAAAATTAGAATCCTGGACATGCAATTGAACAGTAAAGATTAAAGCAGTAAGTATCTTAGGATTTAGTTGCAAGAATGGGCATTCGCAAGATAAAAGTGGAGGAATCCTATTGGCTACGATGAGAAAAAGGCAAACCAGCACAGAAATATTGTTACGGTACTTATCTCCACTTCTCGTGCGATTGCAAATGCTGGGAAGATACTTTCACAAAGTATTTCCAGTCACCATCATAGGAGTAGAACTTACAACATGAGTGAAGAGATGGAACAATGATCTATGTGGGTGTTATGTCTGTGAGTCATGCACAAACCTCCCAATTGAACTTCCAAAGATCGGGCCTCATTGTGCATTCAGAGCAGAATCTTGACATATAATCTTCCCGTGTTTTAGTGCTAACTATTTCACAGGATTATCTGCTGTCACTACAGGCTTTTAACAGTCAGTAGGCAGGCAGCTGATTTGCAGTGCATTTCTGAAAATAAAAGTTGACTGGATTTATAAAAGGCCCAGAAGACCATAAGACATAGGAACAGAATTAGGCCATTTGGTCCATTGAGTCTGCTCTGACATTTCATCTTTGATGATTTATTATTCCTCACAACCCTATTCTCCTGCCTTCTCACCTTAACTTTTGATGCCCTGACTATCAAGCTCCGCTTTAAATATACTAAATTACTTGGCCTCCATAATCGTTCATAGTAATGAACGCCATAGATTCATGTGAATGGTAATTGCTACTGCAAGAACCACTCTATTGATGCAGCCCTTAGCAAACTTGCTGTGCAATTCAATGCTTGTACATCATTTCCTCATAGGTGGTTTCCGTACCTAAAAGCAGGTAGTTCAGCTGTTTGTCAACAAAAATAAAAGAAGTACAAAATGCATCGACAGAACATGCCCATATTCCGAATCTCCATCTCCTAAGGTAGAGGACAAGTAGACAAGATTACCTCTTGTGGTCTTCTGTCACTGAAAGCATTACGCAGTCAACTTTGGACAGACAAGAAAACTGAGTGACAATTTTCATTCAGGATCTGGACTCCCAGTAGGCTCTTAGCATTTAGTTCGCACCTCATTTTATCACTGAACTTGAAGGCTCCTGTGTTTAAAATTGTCAGTAGGGCATTGCGCTGACAAAACATCTCTACAGTCACCTGAGTGTGGCCTGAGTATACCTGAACTGGGGAGAAATCTGAAAGAAAGAGAGAGAAAGAGAGAGTGAGAGTGAGAGTGAGAGTGAGAGTGAGAGAGTGAGAGAGAGAGAGAGAGAGAGAGAGAGAGAGAGAGAGAGAGTGAGAGAGAGAGAGAGAGGGAGGGAGAGAGAGAGAGAGAGAGAGAGTGTGTGTGTGTGTGTGTGTGTGTGTGTGTGTGTGTGTGTGTGTGTGTGTGTGTGTGTGTGTGTGTGTGTGTGTGTATATATAGAGAGAATAGGACATATGTTGCTCAGGGAAGTGCACTTCTTCAAGCCAACAGTCAATCTGATCAAGAGGGCATGAAGCAAAGCAAGATATATTGATTTTCTTCTTCTAAGAAATGAATTGCCACACTCGACCACTTGAAGAGTTGCAGAAATTCCAGAAAAAAAACTACTTATTTTAGTTTTCCCATGTCTCTTTGACCCAAGTTACACCAAAAAGATCAACAAATAAGGATCACCTTTTTGTTGAAGAATAATTAGAAGTTTCATTTTAATTTTTGTTTCCTTCTTGCTTTTTGTCACTGAAAGCATTCAGAAATGCTCAATTGACTGGAAAACTTGTGTGGAACATCAATCCTGATAAACAGCACTAGAGGGTGTCCTTGCTCCTGCATTATGATACACTACGTCAAGGAAGGTAGTTCGTTTCATACAAATTTAACATCTCTGACTGAATGGCTTTACTCTAGATCAGTGGTTCCCAACGTGGGGCGTACGCCCCACAGGGGGGTAATTTGATTTTTAAGGGGGGCAATTTGAGAATGAGTTATTAACAGTGAATTTTTTCTAGTAAGTCTGTGTGAGTATGAGTGTGTGTGCGAGTTAATACATATGTGTATATACAGTATGCAACATAAAAATACTTGTGTGTATGTACATGTGTAATTGCGTATGTACTGTATATATAGTGTATCACTATCATTACAACCATCAAATGGCTTTCATAATTAAATTAATGAATTGACTGATGTAGGAAGGAACGAATGAACAAGTCCAAACGCGTAAGAAACTCGTACGAGGTCACGCCAATGCTGCTTTTTGCAGTAGCTTTCGGTTCTTGGTGGTGTGAAGGTGTGTACATTGCATCATCTCTTTTAAACGGTGTATCTGTCTTTGTATGCTGTAGAAACGAATCGGCATTGTTTTATTTATTTATTATTAATATTTTAATATCACTTAATGTTCTTTTTTTACAATTTCTTAGTAATTTCTTCCTCAGAACTTTAACAGTCCTTTGGTTCTTTTATTTTTCTCTTTCATGAATGCCATGTTCTTTGGAAGCTTGTTTAAACCAAGTTAATGGTCTTTTAGGCTTCCTCCAGGTGAATAGGAGTTCACTTTTTGAATAATAAGAATTATATATCACCACAGAGGGCATCAGGATTTTAGAGGTGATTAGGTGGGGCATGGCCAAAAAAAGGTCGGGAACCATTGCTCTAGATCAAGTCCAGCTGAAAGGAGTTAAAAGGTGGCACATTTCTGCCCATGTTATTAACCCAAACCAGCGCAGCAAAATGCTTCCCAACACCCCACACAACCTAACCGGCTCATTCACAAATAAGCTGGAATGAACTGGTGTGTGGTTAAAGTGGATATTTAGTCTACACATTACCTTCCTTAAAATTTAATTTAAACTACACTCCATTGTCATAAAAGAAGCATTCATCTATGCTAATATATGCATTTGCAGACCAAATTACCATTGTAACACATATTTGTACATTGTGCACATGGAAGCACAGGAGTAACCTAATTAGATGTAAAAGAACTGTCAGTTGTCATTGTTAACACAGACACATGTACTTAAGTTTACACATTACTTCTTTCCTGAGCTGTGCGGTTATGAGTAAGCAGTTGGTATGAATGTGTAATCACAGCTGTGTAAAGGCATATTTAGAAATGTGCCTTCATGCTCTTTTCTTTATTAGTAAAAGAATCTCCCAAATGTTAAAGAAAGTTGAGATACTTCTGTAAATAAATAGTTTTACCAGCATCAAAAACGTTGAACTGTGGCCTGTAAACCAAACATTTGGGCAGGAAGAAACGCATAACTGATTTGAAATGTAATACCAGTTGTGCATTGCAATATTAGACCATTAGATAAGATTTGCATTGATAAAATGTTATTAAATCTTCAGGCCATTCATAAAGCTTATTATTTTTGACAGTACATTTGCAACTAGCTATAGAACACTCGTAAATTTGAGACCAAGTGAAGCAAATGATGCTTCATTCATCGTGATGGCATAATCACTGGCTGAATCTGAAGCAAGTGGGTTTCCGTAACAGTCAATAAAGTTGGCAGATCCAGACAAAAATTAATTTCACTTTAAATTCTCATTAAGGAACTGACAAAATAAAGAATATTTTAAAATTAAAAAGCATACACTTCAATGTCTACAACATAGCAGAGCAGCAATATCTTTAAGAATCCAGCTCCTACAGGGCAGAAGTTCTAGTAAAATCATGCACCCACCAGCTCTCTTTGGGCCATCGGAGCCCAAGAAACACTATTGATGAATCAGAGCACTGGGGCTATTTGGGCAAGATACTACCCTGAGAAAATATTTTCTGGAAAACAGCACATCATTGACAACCTTCAGAGTAGCATTAAAGGCAAACATTAAAACAACTATTAAGAATTCCAGTGCAACAAAGTAGGATAGACACCAAAATATGTGATGAGTGCTGGCTAGATTCAGAAATGCATTGAAGTTCCACAATGATATCCATACAAGTCTACAGATGATACCACTGTAGTGGGACATATCTCAAATAATGATGAATCAGAATATAGGAAAGAGATAAAGAGCTTAGCAAAATGGCATCATGACAAGAACTTTCCCTCAATGCCAACAAAACAAACAACAAAGTTGGTCAGGAGGGGTGTGGTGGCTAGTGAATATGCTTCTGTCTACGTCAGCAGTGTGGAGACTAAGAAGGTTAAGAGCATCACCTTCCTTTAAGTGAACACCACTGTCCGATCCTGGTACGGGATCTACTTCTTCAGGAAGGTAAAGAAATTTGGCATGCCCCTGTTGATCTTTACCAAATTCTTATTGTCCTATCTGGATGTGTACTGGCTTGGTATGGCAACTGCACATGACTGAAAACTTCAAACAGTTATGGCACATATTGGAAACCATACTCCCCTCCAGGGGCTCTGCATATTGTACTTACTGTTCAGTAAAGCAGCTAATGTTATCAAAGACCCCACACACCCAGGACATTGTCTCTTCTTCCTTCATCCATCAGGTAGAAAAAAATGAAAGCCTGAAAGTATGTAACATTAGGCTCCATGTCAACTTCTACCCTGCTGTTATAAGATTTAAATGGCTCCCTCATATGATAAGATGGAGTCTTCATCTAACAATCTTTCTTATTTTGATCTTGCACCTTACTGTTGACCCACATTGCACTTTATATGTATATCTTTTATGCTATATTCTACACTGTTATGGCTTTACCGTGCTCCACCTCAATAGACATGTGATAATTCAATCTGAATGAACACTATGCAAGACAAGCATTTCACTATAGATCGGTACATGTGACAATAATATACAAAACCCAATTACAAATTTTCTTACTGAATTTTGAATACTCCATAAAATTGGTATGAACACAATTATGATGTTGGAGCAGACACTTTCCAGATTTTGTTTTTAATGAAGAAATGCTTATCAGAAGATGCTCCATTATTATCTCCCCTTCTCATCCATTGGAGTTAAAGCATTTGGTTTGTAGATTAACAAAGCCAGTTAGAAAAGGAAACACAATCAAAGAGGTATTCAGAAGCTGTGAAGATAGGGCAGTTAGAGATAGACACAAAGGAGCATAGAAGTACAAAATACAGAACTATGGGATATGGTCAGCAAGTCTGGCTATGCTAGTGGAGATGGCTAAACCAAACTATTCACTTGGACTTCCAACCTAATGTACTGTTTTTAGTGTATCATACTTTTCTCATCATTGGGCATTTCCTACTGCCAAACATTTTGCTGATTTTATATTTCTTTGTGTTCTCACTCTCTATAAATTCCATCATTAACTATCAACCAAATGACTTCATCTGCGATTTATCCTCATGTCAACTTGATTTCAGCCTATCTGAAATATTGCATTCACCCTGCCTGCAACCTCTGTTCCTCAGATCTGACAAAAGGTTCTCAACCTAAAAAGTTAACTCAGTTTTACTTTCCATAGATGCTGCCTGACTTGCTGATTGTTTCAGACAATTTTGAATTGAATTGAATTGACTTTATTTCTTCACTTACATGAGGAGTAAAAATCTTTATGTTACGTAAATCTTTATGTCTAAATGTGCAATGTGCAATTTATAGTAATTTGTAATAAATAGTATGTACAACAGGACAGTCAATGTAACAGAAATACAATTGCATCAGCGTTAATTAATCAGTCTAATGGCCTGGTGGAAGAAGCTGTCCCGGAGCCTGTTGGTCCTGGCTTTAATGCTGTGGTACCGTTTCCCAGTTGCTAGCAGCTGGAATAATTTGTGGTTGGGGTGACTCGGGTCCCCAATGATCCTTCGGGCCCTTTTTACTCACGTATCTCTGTAAATATCCTGAACAGTAGGAAGTTCACATCTACAGATGCGCTTCCTACAGATCTACACATACAAATTTATGTTTTTGTTAGAGGTAAAATCTCTTATGAAAACATGTGCCAACTAACTGGTGGGTGTGTTCAAAGACATTTTTGATCTCTCATTGCTACATTTGCAAGTTCCCACTGCTTCAAAAGGGCAACAATCATTCCAGTGCCCAAAAGGAGCAGGGTGAGCAGTAGCACTCACATCTACAATGATGAAATACTTTCAGTAGTTTATGGTTAGAATCAACTCCTGTCTCAGCAAGGACCTGGAACCACTGCAATTTGCCTGTCGTCACAATAGGTCTACACGTGGATGTGACTTCATTGGTGTTTCACATGGCCATGGATCGCCTGGACAATACTAATACTTGTGTAACAGGATGCTGATTATTGAGTACAGCTCAGAGTTTAACACAATCATTCCTACAGTTCTGATAATAAAGCTCCAAAATCTGGGCTTTTCTACCTTGCTCTGTAACTGGATCCTCGTCTTCCTCACCTGGAATTCACAGTCTGTGTGAGATTGGAAGTAACATCTTCACCTCAGTGATAATCATCACTGACACACCTCAAGTATGTGTGATTAGCCCACTGCTCTACCCTCTCTACACCCATGACCATACGACTAAACATAGTTCAAATGCCATCTATAAATTTGCTGATGACACAATTATTGTTGGCAGAATTTCAGATGGTGATGAGAAGCCATACTGGAGTGAGATAGATCAGCTGGTTAAGTGCAGCTGCAGCAATAATCTTGCACCAATAAGAACAAAGAAATGATTATGGACCTCAGAAAGGTTAAGATGGGGAACACATGCCTTAGAGGGATCAGATGCAGAAAGAGTGAGCAATTTCAAATTCCTGGGTGTCAACATCTCTGAGGATTTATCCTGGGCCCAACATATTGTTGCAGTTACACACAAGGCTCAACAGCAGCTGTATTTCATTCGGACTTTGAGAAGATTTGGTATGTCACCAAAGATGCTTGCAAATAGCACCATGGAGAGCATTCTAACTAACTGCATCATTGTCTAGTACATGGTAGGGGGCTACTGCACAGGATCAATAGAAGCTGAAGAAAGTGTGAGCTCAATCAGCTCCATCATGGTCACCAGCCTCCCCAGCATCCTGGACACCTTCAAAGAGCGATGATTCAGAAAGGCGGCATCCATCATTAAGGATCCCCATCACCCAAGACATGCCCTCTTCTCTTTGCTATCATCAGGGAGCAGGTACAGGAGCTTGAAGGCACACACTTAGTAATTCAGGAATAGCTTTTTCCCCTCTGCCATCAGATTTCTGAATGGACATTGAACCCATGAACACTACACACTACTTTTTTGCCATCACAAAGAAGGCTTGACATCAACTCTACTTCCTTAGAGGTTTGCTGAGATTCAGTGTGTCATCTTTGACAAACTTCTATAAATGCGCAACGGAAAGTTGCATCATGGCCTCGAATGGAAGCACCGATGCCCAGGAATAGAAAAATCTATAAAAAGTGGTAGATACAGCCAAGTCTATCACGTGCAGTGCCCTCTCTGATGCTGAACACATTCACAAGGAGTGCTGCCACAAGAAAGTAGCATCCATCATCAAGAACACCCCACCACCTGGTCTAAGCTCTCTTCTCGCTCCTTCCATTGGATAGGTAGCACTGGAACCTTCGGTACCACACCACCAGATTCATGAAACATTTTTATCCTGCAACCATCAGGCTCCTAACCAATGTGGATAACTTGACTCACCTCAACACTGAACTGACTCCACAACCTAAAGGCTCACTCTAAGGATTCTGCACTTGTGTTCTCAGTATTATTTTAATTACCTTTTTAATTATTTGCATGGTTTGTCATCTTTTGCACATTGATTGTTAAAATCGAATCTTACAGCCGTCTCTCCCAATTCTCTCGTCTTTGCATCTCCTGCCAAAAAGACCACAAACCCCACCAGTGTCTGTCACAAATCTCTCTCTGCCCAGCTCTCTCAAGAACCTTCTCCCAATTCCACCATCCTGATTGGCTAACACAACATTCCTAACATCATAACCCTTTATCTTTAGCTGAAACCAAAACATTCTATTAGCAGGACTCACTGCTTCTACAGAAAGCTACTAAATGAAATACCCTACAGCATGAGCAGTAAAGGTCTTAACCAGGGCATTACACAAATATATTATCAGCCAATTACATGGGAGTAACTCAATGCATAAAAGGATGAAGGTCATCAGGTTCAGTGGTTGTTCAGACCATGTGATCTAAGTGACTTTTAACTGGTGAATGATTGTTGGTGCCAGACAGGGCGGTTTGAGTATTTCAGAAGCAAATGATCTCCTAGGATTTCCACACACAACAGTGTCTGGAGTGTACAGAGAATGCTGCAAAAAACCAAAAACATCCAGTGAGTGGCAGTTCTGTGGATGAAAACACCTTGCTAAGGAGAGAGGTCAGATGAGAATGGCCAGACTGATTCAAGCTTCAGGGAGGTGACAATAACTTAATTGAGCACGTATTACAACAGCGGGGTGCAGAAGAGCATCTCTGAATGAACAATGTGTCAAACCTTGAAGAGGCTGGGCTACAGCATTAGAAGACCACAAACATACAAAGTATATGTACTTTGATGATAAATTTACTTTGAACTTTCAAATATCATTCTCACTGACACCCTGACTATTCAGCTCTAACGTTTTGCTCTAATGCAGACCAAAGAGCTTAGTTCTAGGGATGAGATAGTGTGAATGTCCTTTTCATCAAGGTAGCATCATAAAGCCGGAGATCTTTGCCCTAACGCCAATGGTTATCAAAGGCTAGAGAATAGTGGCATTGTTAGAAGTCAATCAACTCAGCCAAAGGACATTCTCACAATGATGTAATAGACATATGCTCCTTTAGCTAATTCATCAATGACCTTCCTGTCATTGTAAGGTTAGAAGTAAGAAGAGTTACTGATGAATGCAGTTTTATTTACACAGTAAATGAAGCAAGCTAGGTCAGTTTGTAGTAAGAGCTGATCGACATTCAGGACTGGGCTGATAATTAACAAGCAATGCCACAAGCAATGAACATATTCAATATGAAAGAGTTTAACCAGCTTTCCTTTACCACCATTCAGCTCCTTACTATCAAGATCCTGGGGCATCATTGATCACAAATTCAACAGGATCAGCCATATTTATGCTTGGCTATATATCCAAATTGATGTGGGGAACCTCGTGGTCTTTCCTCCATCTACAAGATACAATCCAAGAAGTTGTGAATGGTCCACCATCTGCAAGGCACGAGCCAAGAGCATGATGCCTGCATTAGTGTAGCTGCAACTCAGTCAAGAAATTCCATTGACTACAGATCAACATTCATCCCCTCAAAGCTCATCACCAAGATCCAAGACCTGAGTCTCAATACCTCCCTTTGCAATTGGATCTTCGATTTCCTCAACTGCAGACCCAGGTCAGTACAGATTGACAACAATATTGTGTGGCCCCCATTGGTCATGGTCAACCATGGGTACTGCACTTCTGGTAGTCACTGGGAGTGACTTCTCCAGGGCGCAATACCTCCTCCACAATCACCACAAGGCTGTGCACAGCATCCATCATCAAGGAGACCCACCATCCAGGCCATGCTCTCTTTTCACAATTACCATCAGGCAGGAGGTACAGGAGCAGAAACAGTTATTACCCTACAACAATTATGCTGCTGAACCAGCATGGATAACTTCACTCTGTGGAACTCTGAACTGATTTTGAAACCTACAGACTCACTTTCAAGGACTCCACAATTCTTGTTCTCAGCATTATTTCTTTTTTATTTGCACAATTTGTCTTCTTTTGCACATTGGTTGTTTTCCAGTCTTTGTTTATGTATAGCTTTTCATAAATTATATCATATTTCCTTATATTTTCCTGCAAATTCCTGCAAGTAAACTAAATAATAAGCTCCAAGACCTAGGCCTCAATATCATCTTAAGTAACTGCTTCCTTAATTTCCTCACCTGCAGACCACAGTCAGTTCGAATTGGCAACAACATCCCCTCCAAAATCACCATCAGCACAGATGCACCACAAGGCTGTGTGCTGAGCCTCCGGCTCTACTCGCTTTATACTTAAGACTCTGAGTCTAAGTACAGCTCCAGCACTATATTTAAGCCTGCTGATGACACCACTGCTATTAGTCAATCAAAGGTAGTGACAAATCAGCATATGGGAAGGAGACTGAAAACCTAGTGGAGTGGTGCCCAAAGAAATTGGGGATTCATGAGCTAATGCTGATCAGGGGATTAGGAGTCTGGAGGTGGTGCAATCAGTAACTTTAAGTTCCTGGGTGTTATCACATCAGAGGATCTGTCCTGGGACCAGTCCATAAAAGCCATTTCAAAGAAAGCATGACAGAGATTCTGCTTTCTCAGAAGTTTGAGCAGATTTGGTACGTCATCTAAAACTTTGACAAACTTCTACAGATGCACAGCAGAGAATATCCTGATTGCATCACGGCCTGGATGAAAACACTAATGCCCAGGCACAGAAAAGCCTACAACAAGGGATGGGGACAGCCCAAGTTCCTCACCACTGAGCACATCTACAAAGAAGGCTACCACAAGAAAGCTGAACAGATCATCAAAGACTACCATAATCCAGGCCATGGGCAGGATGGAGGAATGTTAGATACTCTAGTCAATAAAGATGAAAGGTCAGTAAAAAGGTGTCATCTCAAAGTAGGAAGAATAAGCTCATTCTACAGATGCGCATTCAAGAGCATCCTGACAAGCTACATTACTGTTTGATACAGAAACTGCACTGCAGTGGATAAAGGCTCTACAACGGGTAGTCAAAACTGACCAACGCATCACCAGAACCAGCCTATCCACCATCATGAACATACATAGAGAAAGGTGCTGGAAAAGGGCCAGTAACATCGTGAAGGACTCCACCCTTTGTCCCACTTCTATCAGGGAGGAGGCTACATAGCATCCATACCAGGACCACCAGACTCAAAAACAATTACTTTCCCCAAGCAGTAAGGCTGATCAACACCTCTACCCACTATCTCCGCTGCTATTTTATTAGTTCCTGTCAGTCACCTTATCTACAGTCTAGCATTGCTTTATGGGCACTCAAACAATCTATACATACAATCTATCTTATGTATTTATATTTATTCTATTTTTAAATTATTATTGTGCTCTTCGTCTTTTGTGAGATTTTTTGTGCTGCATTGGATACAGTAACAATGATTTCATTCTCCTTTACAATTGTGTGCAGGAAATTACATTGACTCTTGATAAAGTGTAGCAAAGGACAACAAAAAAAAACACACTTGAGAATAGCTTATAGGCCTGTCAGCAGCTATACTGTGTGAGCGGATAGCTATTAAGAACTAAGAGGATCTTACAACTTAGGTCATAAATAATCATGGAGAACTGTAATCTTCAAATAGACTATGTTAATCAAATTACCAAATTAACTTGCAGGACAAGTTCATAAAATTTATTAGAATAGTTCTCTGGAGTAATTTATCATGACGTCAACCTTGGAACAAATAGGTTTAGATCTTATTTTCTGTAATGAGACAAGGGTGGATGATAATATTATACGAGGCAGGATTTTGTATCAAGTTAAGCAATGTCAACTCAAATATGAAATTAAAATCTAAAACTTGCCAACACACATAAAACACTGAAGGAACCCAGCTGGTCAAGCAGCATCTTTGGAGGGAAATGAGTCCTAATGAAGGGCTTCAGCCTGAAACATCGACTGTTCATTTCCCACAGTTCCTCCAGCATTGTGTGTATGTTGCACAAATACTTTTCCAGCATCTGCAGAATCTGTTGTGTTTCCTTAAACTTGCCAAAGTCTTTTGTATGGTCAATAGAAATTGATGTTGCTCCCCAAATTTTTCTTAAAAGTAGTTAGGTGATGATGCAGATAATGTCATTAAGCTACTAGGAAAAGGCACAACATTGGTGATAAATTTCACCATGGGAAAGAGCAGTAAAATGCCTCTTTAGTTACTGCAATTGGAGTTCATTGTATCCCAGACTGGTGCAGCAAAGGAGGCAGCCATTCTGTTCATAGCCATCATATCCATGCCAACTCTTCACCCAGGTTCACACATCAGCACCTTCTCTGCAATCTTGCTATTTTCTTCTTCAGCAATAATTCATCAAATTCTCTCTTGAAGGCCACGGTGGAGTCAGACTCCATCTGCAGGCAATGTTTCCAGATCCCAAACGCATCATGTAAAGCCGATTTTTTTCCTCATGTCACTTTTAACTTTCCTCCTCATGGTTTTATTCCTGTGGTTTATAGCTCGTAATCCACTGCCAAAAGAAAGAACCTACCACTATTCACTCTGTCCAAACCATTATCCTCTTATAAACTCCTATCAAATCACTCACCTGTCTTCTCTTTACGAAAGAAAAAACAATTCTAGCCTCACTGGTGTATTCTTGGTACCGTCGTCCTTCATTCCTTTTTATCTCTTTTGAGCCCTCGCTCTTCCTTTCCATCCTTCCTACAAAGTAGCTTCGACATGATCTTCTGCTTTTTAGATTCTATGTCCCTATTGACAGTGCCCAGAATTAGGTATTCCTTATTAACTACTTCCTCAAATTGCCCTGCAGCTTTTATGTACCTCTGCACTTTTACATCCTCCTGAACCAGCATCTTTTATCCTATACTGCCTCTCCTCACGTTTTCCTACAAAATGCATTAGCTCATATTGTTCCACACTCAACTTGATGCATCTGCTTGCTTGTCTCCTTTCTTAAAAACAGTCAATGATTAGGATGTCACTGAGATGCCCTGGAAAATTCACTCTTAGTGTATTGGACACGAGTTCTTCTCCACTTTATTTTAAGGATATTCTCTGCCCGAAATGACTTTTTGTTAGTCAAGGTTCAAATGGATAGCTTGCTGTGAGAGGGAGTGAAGGATGCTAATGTTAAGAAGAGATTCTCAGTTACAGTATTCCTTCCAGCTGGCAATGATTACATCTCCATCATTGATTCTCAGCTGGTGGCTCATTTAGCGTTTGGGCAAAAGATAGTTTTAATCACAATAAGGAATCTGCACATCATCATTATCAGCAAGTTGCTGGGTCCCCTGTGCTATTTCCACCCATTGTCTGCTCTTGAGTCAATAGAATTCATAGAGCCAAGCACTATGGAAACAGGCTCACACAGCTAGTGGGCACCTATCTGTATTATTCCATTTTCCAGCACTTGGCCAATAATCTTCAATGCCCAGGTGATTTAAGTGCTCATCTAAAAACGTCTTTAATGTTGCTGCTGGCTGCTTCCACCATTCTCTCTGGCAGTGCATTTTAGATATACAAAATTATCTGGATAAGAAAGGTCCCTGTTAGATCCTCTCTAAACCTCACTACTCTTGCCCTAAATCTACATATATCCTCTAACTGCATTCACCTTTGAAAAGGGGGAAAGTTTCCTGCAGACTACCCAGTCTTACCCTACATATCTCTCTTTATCTCAATCATGACCCACTCTCTCTCTCTCTACATGCGACTGAAATGCACCATCCCAGGACCTTTACATTTGTGGGTGTGTTGTGTTGCTCCCTTGAGGCACGATAGAGCTCCTAATCTAAGAATAACATGTTTTCAGACAATTAGCTACTACTTCACTTTGCCATTCTCATCAAACTAGTCCTGGGATTTTCTGTTCAAGCTGTCAAAATTCCCCTGAACTAGGCCTTCAGGTCAGTCTAGATGATGTGAACACCGTGCTTCCTTTTGGTTGCAACAATCAGTTGATCTATAATGTGGTGTCTGTGAAGAACCTTTTCTGAGGTGTTCTTCAAACCTTAAACTTGTCTGTTGTTGTTGCTCCGGGACCAGGACACTGGAGCTGTTGATCAGTCTGACGGTCATCACCACCAGTCACTGCATGGGCAGTGACAGACAGCCCTGCAGTCATTTGCTCAGACGATGTTATCATCTGCAGGAGCCAGTCTCTGGACCTGTGGTTTTGCCAGGAGATCTAATATTTGTCTTATGTGTTAGTTGTGACATGGTTATGTTCCAGAAAGAAAGATTCCACTGCAGTCAGCATCTCTTTTCCATTACTCCAAATCATAGCTTCCCAGAAACATGTGTCCTTTCTGACCCTGGTACTGAAGTTTCAGTTTGACTCTCCCTGACCATCACATTTAATAAAACCAATTATATGGCTATAAGGTGTGAATTGACAAAAATAAATCAGGACGTGCATAAATGATGGCAAATATTTTTCTGCCCTCATCCCAACTTCCTGCCGCCTTAATAGGTTCCTCTCATCCTTACCTACCACCCTAACTTGATTCCTACCACCAAACACATCTCTACCTTCCCACACTCTATGCTTTCTGCATGATTCCCCTAGAATTTCCTCCTTCTGTCATTCCCTGGTCCATTCGTCACTCCCCACTGAGCTCCCTCCTAGCATTTATCCCTACAAATGGAACAAGCACTACACCTGTCTATTCACCTCCTCCCTCACCACCGTTCAGGGCCCAATGCAATCCCTTCAAGTAAAGCAACCCTTCATTTGCTAGTCTGTTGGGGTAATCTACTGTTCCCAATATGGCCTCCTTTCCATCGGTGAGACCTGACATAGATTCGTGGATTGCTTTCTCTAGCAGCTTCACTCTATCCACAACAGGAAGAATGTCTGAGTGACCAACCTTGTAAATTTAACTCCCCACTCACATTCCAACATACCAGTCCATGGCCTCTGCTCCTGTCACAATGAGGCTGGAGGAGCAGCAGCTCATATTCCATTTGAGTAGCCTCCAACCTGACAATTTCTCCAACTTCTAGTAATTTCTTCCTCCTGCCCCTTTTCTCTTTTTCTATTCCCTAATGTGGTTCCCTTCTTACTCCTTCTCTTCTCTGCACCTGACTTGTTCCTCCTTCTGATGCCACACCTCTTGCCCTTTCTCCCATGGTCCACTCTGCTATCCTACAGATTCTTTCTTCGTCACCCCTTTACCTTTTCCATCTAACACTTCCCAGCTTCTCAGTTCATTCCCCCCTTGACCAGCTACCTACCTTCCCCCTCATCTGGCTTTACCCATCACCTTCCAGTTTGTACTCCTTCTGCTCCTACCACCGTCTCATTCTGGCTTCTTTCCACTTCCTTTCCAGTCCTGATGAAGGGTCCCAGTCCGAAACGTCAACTCTTTATTCCTCTCCATAGATGCTGCCTGATCCAGCATTTTGTCTGTGTTGCTCTGGATTTCTAGCATCTGAGAATCTCTTGTGCTAATAAATATTCATGGAAGCATTCCATAATCCTCAGTGAAAAAATAAGGATGCTGTAGCGATGTGCTACACACAGCGCTGAAATAACGACATGCAGTCAGTAAGCCATTTCGAGACTAGTTTATTCAAACTTTGCGTTGCTGGCATTTAATCCCTAGCGCCCGCCCTCTCCGGGCAGAAATGACGTCAGAGGTGCATTACCAAGGACTCCCCTCGTGCGCTGGCTATTTGTGAGCCGGTTCGCCTGTGCAGAAGGTGGGTCACCACATAATCCCTCCCCCCCCAGAACTGGCGATACACCCCCCCAAAGTCCACAGTCTGGATCAGCCTCTGTTTGGGAGGTCTGCCTCTGTGCCGCGGTGCCTGAACTTCGACCAGCTGTGCCAAGTCCACATGGGCTGGTTTGAGTCGGTCCACCGTGAAAACCTCCTCTCTCCCCCCAATGTCCAGAACGTACGTGGACCCGTTGTTGTTGATCACCTTGAACGGCCCCTCATATGGCCGCTGTAGCGGTGCCCGGTGTCCGCCTCTTCGTACAAACACAAACTTACAGTTCTGCAGGTATTTGGGTACATGGGTCGGGGTCCGTCCATGCTGTGAAGTTGGTACGGGGGCCAGGTTGCCAAGCCTTTCGCGTATTCTGTCCAGGACTGCTGCGGGTTCTTCCTCTTGCCCCCTTGGGGCTGGTATGAACTCTCCTGGGAAGGCCAGGGGTGCGCCGTATACCAACTCGGCCGACGAGGCGTGCAGATCCTCTTTGGGCGCTGTGCGAATTCCAAGCAGGACCCAAGGAAGCTCGTCCACCCAGTTAGGTTCTCTCAGGCGAGCCATGAGAGCCGACTTCAAGTGACGGTGGAAGCGTTCCACTAGTCCGTTCGACTGTGGGTGGTAGGCAGTTGTGTGGTGTAGCTGCGTTCCCAACAGGCTGGCCACAGCCAACCACAGGCTGGAGATGAACTGGGCGCCTCTGTCGGAGGTAATGTGGGCTGGTAACCCAAAACGTGCTACCCAGGTTGCAATCAGTGCTTGGGCGCAGGAATCGGCAGATGTGTCGGTGAGCAGGACTGCCTCTGGCCAACTCATGAACCGGCCTACCATACTTAGGAGGTACCGCGCTCCTTGGGACACTGGTAGGGGGCCCACGATATCTGCATGAATGTGGTCGAACCTCCGGTGGGTGGGTTCGAACTTCTGCGGCGGGGCTTTAGTGTGCCGCTGCACCTTGGCTGTTTGGCACTGCGCGCACGTTCTGGCCTATTCACTGACCTGATTGCGAAGTCCGTGCCACGCGAACATGCTGGAGACCAGTGGGACGGTTGTCCTGATAGATGGGTGCGCCAAACCGTGTATGGATTCGAAAACTCGCCGCCTCCAGCCTGCCGAGACGATGGGGCGAGGTTGGCCGGTAGCCATGTCGCACAGGAGGGTCCTCTCACCTGGGCCTACAAGAAAGCCCTGCAGCTGCAAACCCAAGACTGTGGTCCTGTAGCTGGGCATCTCGTCATCTGCCTGCTGCGCCTCCGCCAGTGCTGCATAGTCCACCCCCAGGGACAAGGCCTGGATAGCTGGTCTGGAGAGTGTGTCCGCCACGACGTTGTCCTTTCCCGAGACATGCTGGATGTCTGTCGTGTACTCGGAGATGTAGGACAGATGTCACTGCTGGCGAGCCGACCAGGGATCGGACACCTTCGTAAATGCGAAGGTCAACGGTTTGTGGTCCATGAACGCGGTGAACAGCCTGCCTTCTAAGAAGTACCTGAAATGTTGGATTGCCAGATACAGTGCCAACAGCTCCCGGTCGAAAGCACTGTACTTGAGTTCGGGTGGTCGTAGGTGCTTGCTGAAGAACGCCAAGGGTTGCCAGCGCCCCTCGATGAGCTGCTCCAGCACCCCACCAACTGCTGTGTTGGATGCGTCCACCGTGAGTGCGGTCGGAACATCCATTCTGGGGTGCACCAGCTTCGCGGCATCTGCCAAGGCTTCCTTGGCTTTAACGAAAGCGGCCGCGGCCTCCTCGTCCCAAGTAATGTCCTTGCCTTTACCCGACATCAGGGTGTACAAAGGGCGCATGATACGGGCTGCTGAGGGGAGGAAACGGTGGTAGAAGTTCACCATACCAACGAACTCCTGTAGGCCTTTGACCGCGTTGGGCCGGGAAAAGTGGCGGATCGCGTCTCCCTTGGCGGGCAGAGGTGTTGCCCGTCTTTGGTAATCCTGTGGCCCAGGAAGTCGATGGTATCGAGATCAAACTGGCATTTGGCCAGGTTGATCGTGAGGCCGAAATCACTCAGGCGGGAGTAGAGCTGGCGGAGGTGGGACAGATGCTCCTGGCGACTACTGTTGGCTATAAGGATGTCGTTCAAATAGATGAATGCAAAGTCCAGGTCACGTCCCACTGCATCTATTTGCCGCTGGATCGTCTGTGCGGCATTCTTCAGGTCGAACGGGGTGATGAGTGCCGTTTTGGGGATGTCTTCAGGGTGCACCGGGATTTGATGGTATCCCTTGATGAGGTCTACTTTGGAAAATACTCTTGCCCCATGCAGGTTTGCTGCAAAGTCCTGGATGTGCGGCACGGGGTAGCAGTCTGGAGTTGTAGTCTCGTTCAGTCTGTGGTAGTCACCGCATGGTCTCCAACCCCCGGCTGCTTTGGGCACCATGTGCAGGAGGGAGGCCTATGGGCTGTCGTACCTCTGTACGATCCCCAATTCCTCCATCCTCTTGAACTCCTCCTTCGCCAGGCAGAGCTTTTCCGGGGGGAGCCTTCGTGCGCGGGCGTGGAGGGGTGGTCCCTGGGTCGGAATGTGGTGCTGTACGCCGTGTCTGGGCATGGCTGCCGTGAACTGCAATGCCAGAATCGATGGAAAGTCCGCCAGGATTCTGGTGAATTCATTGTTCGACAGCGTGATGGAGTCCAGGTGTGGGGCCGGCAACTTGGCTTCACCCAGGGAGAACGTCTGGAAAGTCTCGGCATGTACCAGTCTTTTCCCTTGCAGGTCGACCAGCAGGCTGTGAGCTCGCAAGAAGTCCGTCCCCAGGAGTGGTTGGGCCACCGCGGCCAGTGTGAAGTCCCACGTGAACCGGCTGGCGCTGAACTGCAGCTGCACTGTGCGGGTGCCGTAGGTCCGTATCGTGCTGCTGTTTGCGGCCCTCAGGTGGGTTCTGGCTTCCTGTTGCGGGTGTCATACCCGTCGGGGGCAAGACGCTGATCTCAGCTCTGGTGTCGACCAAGAAGCAGCGTCCCGACTGTTTGTCCCAGACGTACAAGAGGCTGTTCTGGTGGCCTGCCGCCATAGTCATTAGCGTCAGCTGGCCCTGGCCCTGGCCCTTACAGGGCAGGCAACAACGGCGGGCTTTTGTGTCCCACCACTGGTGGTAGAAACACCACTGTTCACTGGCCTCCTCACTCCTGCCTCTGTGTTGTGTTTGCTCCCCTGTCAGGCCTGGTCTGGTCTGCTGTTGGGCACGTGGCCTGGTAATCTGACCGACGGACGCCAAGCTCTCCCTCTTGGCTTTCCACAGCACGTCTGCCCGGGCCACCACCTTCCGGGGGTCAGTGAAATCTGCGTCGGCCAGCAGCAGATGTATGTCCTCAGGCAGTTGCTCTAGGAACGCTTACTCGAACATGAGGCAGGGCTTGTGTCCGTCAGCCAGGGACAGCATCTCGTTCATCAATGCTGACGGCAGTCTGTCTCCCAAACCGTTCAGGTGAAGCAGGCGGGCACCTCGCTCACGCCGTGAGAGGCCAAAGGTCTCAATGAGTAGCGCTTTGAATGCTTCATATTTGCCTTCTTCTGGGGGTGACTGTATGAAATCTGCAACCTGGGCGGCCGTCTCCTGGTCAAGGGCGCTCACCACGTGGTAGTAACGCGTGGAATCAGAGGATATCTGCCGAATCTGGAACTGGGCTTCTGCTTGACTAAACCACACGCGGGGTCGCAGTGTCCAGAAAGTCGGCAGTTTTAGCGAAACTGCGTGAACAGATGAAGAGTCGGTCATCTTTGTTCCAAATCCCGTTTGGACCGTCGGGGTCACCAATATAGCGATGTGCTACACACAGCGTTGAAATAACGACACGCAGTCGGTAGGCCATTTCGAGACTAGTTTATTCAAACTTCCTGGTGCTGGCATTTAATCCCTAGCGCCTGCCCTCTCCGGGCGGAAATGACGTCAGAGGTGCATTACCAAAGTCTCTCCCTGCGCGCTGGCTATTTGTGAGCAGGTTCACCTGCGCAGAAAGTGGGTCGCCACAATGCAAGGGTTTCTATACTGTGTAATAAGACAAGGATAATGAAAGATAGGTCCCTTGGAAGTGAGAGAAAAGATTGTAAAGTGGAGAAGGGAATTAGCTAAGAAATTAAACATTTAGTCCTCACAGTGAAACTTGTAAACCCAATTATGTAATGCTAACCCAAGTGGTTTAAGGAAAATATACCAGAGAATTGTTTGGAAGTAAAAACTAATGC
The DNA here is from genome assembly GCF_048418815.1 of Hemitrygon akajei. Classification (NCBI taxonomy): domain Eukaryota; kingdom Metazoa; phylum Chordata; class Chondrichthyes; order Myliobatiformes; family Dasyatidae; genus Hemitrygon; species Hemitrygon akajei. The sequence goes on from NC_133131.1 coordinate 98,072,567, forward strand.
ATATACTGACAAGAACTGTATCATCCGTTGAACATACTGCCCAGCATACAAAAAAGATAAGCACGAACAAATAAGCTGGAGGAACTCAGCAGGTCGGGCAGCATCCGTGGAAATGAGCAGTCAACGTTTCAGGCCGAGACCCTTCGTCAGGAGTCCTGAAGAAGGGTCTCAGCCTGAAACATTGACTACTCGTTTCCGCGAGATGCTGCCCGACTTGCTGAGTTCCTCCAGCTTGTTTGTTCATGTTGATTTGACCACAGCATCTGCAGTGTACTTAGTGTTTAAAAAAAATAAGGTTAGGACAACCTTTAAGATTGACTGTGTTGCACAGATATTGTAATTTTCATTTGAATTTTGTAAACTTGGTTTTCAGTTGTTTAGAAAAGACTTAATGATACTGGGTTTAGAGGTTACTATGATCCAAGTCTCCATTAAAACATGTTTTAAAAATAATAATTATTACAGCAAATATGTATATGCCATTATATTGCAACATTATTGTACAATTTGCCACTGTACATCATAAAGCTAAGAACAATAAGGATAATATGACAAACATGGAACATACATTTCTCCCTTTATTTGATATATTGATTTATTTTGTTAACTGAAAATAAAAGTTTAGCATCTCATTATAAATGTTCTGGTTAAATGAAGATACTGTACATTTGGGTTTTGTGAATTGCTAAGCACTTTTTGCCACATACCTGCCAACTGGATCCAATAAAGGCAGGTAGACATTGACACACGGTGGCAGAGTGACTGCACACAGTTTATTACAATAGGCGACATAGGGGGTTTGTTAATTATTATCTGAGCAATAGTCAGGATCAGCATGTTCAGATTTACTTGTCATAACTAGAAGCATTTCCTCCACCATGAAGCATAAAAGATTCATTAAAGCACTATGAGTCCATTATCCTGGCAGCAACTAAAATGTCACCAGATACCAAAGAACAAATGGAGTTGAACATTTAAAATCATCTTATAAATTGAGAATTTTGTTGGCTACATTTTACTTTTTTTTTCATTTTACGAAGGACTTAAATTGTTCATTTAAGTATTCTTGGCATATGGGAGCATTTCCAGCTATTTGTATTTTTCATTAAAAAGGGGTTCATTTTGTTTTTACAGAGGCAAAAAAATAATTTGTTTTCTGTCTCACTGAGTTGAAAAGGCAGCTTTTAAAAATCTACTAACTGTTGTCTTCCTAATTCATGGAGGCATTCTGCTTCTTTCTCTGTGAAGTTGCATTCTCCCATTGTTCCCCCAAATCTTTGTCTGCAATAAAACATTACTTATCCTTCACTCTTCTTGTAAGCGAAAGGAAGGATTTATAATATTCACAAGCTGCAGGGTTTGGCTGGCATTTGTTGGTCGGGTGCTGAGAGTTCATTCGTCAATTAAATTATTTGAAGTTGGCAGTATGTCATGGAGCCAGCTCCAAGTGAACTCACAGAAGGTGGTGACTAAGATTAGCAGCAGCAAGTATAAATAACCACATGGGATTATGATGCAGTCAACTTACAGCTCAAAGGATGGGACCAAAAACTAATAAATTGTGTTCTAAAAACAGAGAAGGAAGAGGCAGAGTGAGGTTACCAGTGCTAATTAAGGGGATTATTCAGTGTTGGAAAGAGATGATGCTCATGAGAGGCTAGGTACTGAATTCACTTGGTTACTCAGTACGGCAGGTAACTCAGTACAGTTGCTACTCTCCCTAGGAGTGGGCATACTGCAAAGATCACACCAAAAGGACAACATGCAAAGCTTAAGGAGGTGAAAAAGAACACAAAGGTAACAGCAAATGACCTGCGGAAATCTTTAGAACTTGCTAAAATCTCTGTTCCTGTGTCCACTATAAGAAAAACACTGAACAAGAATGGTGTTCGTGGAAGGACACCACGGAGGAAACCATTAATCGCCAAACAAAAACATTAAAAAAACATTGCTGCAAAAGACCCCCTGGATGTTCTACAACATGTTCTGTGGTCAGTTGAAACAGAAGTTGAACTTATTGGCAGAAATGCACACTGCTATTGGAGGTAAAAGGGCACTACACACCAATACTAAAACCTCATCTCAACTGTGAAGCATGGTGGAAGGAGCATCATGGTTTGCTGTGTCAGGGCCTGGACAGTTTGCAATCATCGAGGGAATAATGAATTCAAAATTGTATCAAGACATTTTACAGGAGAATGTCAAGGTAGCAGCCTGTCACCTGAAGCCTAAAAGAAACTGGATAATGCAGCAAGACAATGATCTGCAAGACAAGAATAAATCAACAACAGAATGGTTTAAAAAGAAGAAAATTTGTGTTTTGAAATGGCCAAGTCAAACTCCTGACCTTAATCCTATAGAAATGTTGTGAAAACATAGAAACATAGAAAACCTACAGCACAATACAGGTTCTTTGGCCCACAAAGTTGTGCCAAACATGTCCCTACCTGAGAAATTACTAGGGTTACCCATAGCCCTCTATTTTTCTAAGTTCCATGTACCTATCCAAAAGACTCTTAAAAGACCCTATCGTATCCGCCTCCATCACCGTTGCCAGCAGCCCATTCCATGCACTCACCACTCTCTGCAACTTAACCCTGACATCTCCTCTGTACCTATTCCCAAGCACCTTAAACTGTGCTCTCTTGTGGCAGCCATTTCAGCCCTGGGAAAAAGCCTCTGACTATCTACACGATCTATGCCTCTATCAGGTCACCTCTCATCCTCCGTCGCTCCAAGCAGAAAAGGCTGAGTTCACTCAACCTATTCTCATAAGGCATCCTCCCCAATCCAGGCAACATCCTTGTAAATCTCTTCTACACCCTTCCTATGGCTTCCACATCCTTCCTGTAGTGAGGCAACCAGAACTGAGCCCAGTACTCCAAGTGGGGTCTGACCAGCGTCCTATATAGCTGCAACATTACCTCTTGGCTCCTAAATGCAATTCCACAATTGATGAAGGCCAATACACTGTATGCTTTCTTAACCACAGAGTCAACCTGCACAGCTGCTTTGAGCATCCTATGGACTCAGACCCCAAGATCCCTCTGATCCCCCACACTGCCAAGGGTCTTACCATTAATACTAGTAATATTAAGGACCTGAAGAAATAGTTCATGGAAGGAAGCGCACCAAGATCGCACAAATTTGTAAGGAGGAATGGCCTAAAAATCTTCCAAACCAATGTGCAGGACGGATCAACACTTACCGGAAATGTTTGATTGAAGTTATTGCTGTACAAGGGGGTCACACCACTTACTGAAAGCAAAGGTTCACATACTTTTTCCAACAAATATGTGTAATATTGGATCATTTTTGTCAATTAGCAAATAAACAAATATAATGTTTTTGTGTTATTTATTTAATTGTGTTCTCTTTAAATAGTTTTAGGACTTATGTAAAGATCTGAACATATTTTACGTCTTATTAATGCAAAACCAGGGAAAATTCTACAGGGTTCACATACTTCCTAGCACCACTGTATGTATATTAGGAGTAGGAGGCTAGCTAGGGAAAGAATAAATCCACTCCAAGTCAGAAGAGGGGATATATGTATAGAGGCAAAGGAAGTGGATGAGGTCCTTACTGAGTATGGTGCAATATTCTGGTTGCCACATTATGGGAATAATGTGAACGTCTTGGAGGGGTTGAAGAAGAAGTTCTCCAGGATATTGCTTGGATTGGAGTGTATTAGTTATAAGCTGTTGGATTGTTCTTTTTTCCCTCTGGAACACTGGAGGCTGAAGAGCAATCTGATAGAAGTATACAAAATTATAAGAGGCATAAGTAGTCTTCAGGTGAGAAGGGAAAAGAAGCAAGTCTTTTTTTTTGCTCAGAATATTGGAATGCACTGCCATGGGACGCAGTAATAGCAAATATGGTGGCAGCATTTAAGAGACACTTTGAGAAATGCATGAACAGGATAGCAATAGAAAGATATGGACCATAAATTGTTATCTTGATCAATGCAGACACAGGCAGCTGAACAGGGCCTGTATCAATCTATACCATTCTATGCTCACACCCACACCATCAAACCAACCTACAATCTTATATATTTCATTTAAATAATCTCTCACTCTTCTAAATTTAAATGGCTACAAACACAGTCTGTCCAACCTTTCCAAATGAGACAACTTCTCTATTCCAATTGTCAGTCCTGTAAACTCCCTGTCAGCTGCTTCTGGTACATCATTCTTCCCCAAGTAAGGAGGTAAATACTGGGTACACTATCACGGATATGCTCTATATTACTTTTAAGTGACTTCCCTAACTTTTCACACAGCAAGTGATCACTTTACCAAGCAACAGCACTCCATTTGCCATGGCCAACTGGAACTCCTAATAGCTAGCTATTCCAATTCCCCTCTCCGTTCCAATACTGACCCATCTTTCTTTGGCAACCTCCACTGCTAAGATGTGGCAAAATACAGTCTAGAGGAATAGCACTTCTTATCCTGCTTGGGGTGTCTACATTGGACTCTCAAGCAATCTGAAGTAGCCTGCTTTCCCTCAGTTCCTCAAACGCACCCCACCTTCAGCCCCGATCACAAACTTCTTTCCTCTCCTCCACCAACTCCACTTGCCTATCACCTGCACACTTCTCCTGCTGGGACTATCCCTCCGTTGTTCAGTTTTTCCATCACTCCTTCCTCTTACTTTTCTATGCTATCTATCTCCTCTGTACACTTTTCCAGACCAAGACTTTGACCTGAAATGTCAAATCTCCATTTCCCTCCTACAGATTCAGACTGATCTGCTGAGTCCCTCTATCCATTTTTTTTTGCTCCATGTTACAGACTCTGGAGTCTCTTGTGTCTCTACATCAAAGTCATAGCAGAAAATAAACTTCAAAGCAGAATCTGATCAAATGCCTTATTTCCACAGATATAGTACACCCACTGGTTCCCTTTTATTCACATAGTTTTTTTAAGGAACTCTGATAAATTTTCAATCAAAACGATGTTGATTTTGTTTGATTGTGTTGGAATTTTCCAAATTCTCTTAATGAAACCTATCATTTACCCATGGATTCCCACTAACTAGTTTCTGCAGATTTTTGTCTCCCTTTTTGAACAGTGATGCCTTTGACACTTTCAATACGGCAGCTGTATTTGCAAATTATTCCTTGCATTCAAGATTCCACTTTATCTTCCAGAAAAGGAAAAAGCTTAAGGATATTTGTCACATTCTTGCTACAATCATGTACAGAATGGCTTGTATTTGTGAGCAATTCATTTAATCTCCCCAGTTTACAAAAACAATCAAGCAAAACTTAACACTGATTTCAGCAATTTGCCAGTATCATGTTTCACTGAATGGCCACTAATGATATTCAGTCCTAGATTTATCTAAATCAAAAGAATTATTTGCCGTCCTGGTAATTGGCTTTATTTGGCTTATGCTCTATTTTTACAGGGTTTTTCTTTCTGAAGAATAGTAATATTTTCAAATATATTCATTTCAAACTTGTCCTTCACCTACTTTTCCACACACAGCACATTAAATAGGCTCATTTTTGTCAGCATTGTGCCTTTCAGTATTTCACAGCCAAAAACGCATATATTATCAATTATTATCCAATGAAAACAAAAAAAGTGTCCTAAATTCTGACTCCTTTCCAGAGACTGAGGCATAAATTGATGGTTGGCACTTTCACCTTGTGCTCTGACACCAGGAGAAGGCAGCTTTCCTCGCTTCCACTGTAGCATTAGCCTAAATATGTGCTATTCAGGTGATGTCTTCAGAGAAATTCAGGAATAATTGTTGATAAATTGTTGCAGTCTTGACAAAGTGTCTCAGAAAATCTCCCACTGTCAAAAGCCCTTTTTTAACTCCAGCAGTAAGTGAACAAAACAATTTTTCAATTACTTCTAGAAAATCACATGGAATTACACATTACTCTCAATCAGACAACTGTTGTTCAGTGTGGGCATAAGATCAAATGTGATTAATCATGCCCTTTAGTAAGGGCCAGACATCAATTCAAGTGGCAATCAGCCCTTTAATGATCTTTTTGACAACTATTCCTACTACAAACATCAATCCTTCATCAAAATGCTATTTTGTGTTAAACAATTCAGTTTAAGATTTAATCTTGATCACCTAAGTTTTTGTTCCATCTTCACAACTCCCAGTATAGCTTTAAAATATATCTTTGGCCTTTACCAAATTAGTGCTCAAGCTGTAATTTTGAACCAACTGTTTGCCCTTGGCCAGGAAGGAACTTAACAGCCAATGCAGTTAAAACTTATTGGATGCTTAAAATGAACACACAACGCAGCAATTAAAGTCAGTTTTGTGCAGTACACAGCAGTATGATCCAATTGTTGACTGTGTAGAACCTATTGGTGGGGGGGGGCATTAAAATTAACAAGTACGCAACAGGGCAATTAGAGCTGAGTAATATTGTGAGGGAAAAAATTATAACCTGCTACACTACCCTTTTTATTGACACTAACCATCCCAAACCCATTTGTGGCCCTGACACTAATGTCATTCAGGAGTAATTGCAGACCCATTCCATCTCCAATGTTCTGACCAGAAACTTACTCATCTTGAAAGCATATGATTAGCACTTGCGACCTATCAAATTTCTCCCCAACGTTCTTTCTGTTATATCTTAAAGAAAGTGTTTAGGTTAATCAAAAATATATTCCCTGCCTCCAGGTAGCCTTGTATCATTATTTCATAAACTTCTCTAACGCTAATGTTAGGGTGAATGGTCTTTCCTTTCGAGTTTCTTTTCCATATTTATGTACGTTAATACAACACTAACTGTCTTCCTGTCCTCTGGAACGATCCTTTGTTGTCTCTTAGGTGCCTTGGATAATATTTATCAACATGACTAAACACAGGATATCTAACTAAGAACATCCTGCTATTGATGGGAACTTGTTGTGCCCAAACACCTGGAATTATTTTAATATTGCAATCATAAACACTTCAAAAAAGCAATATAATTGCAATAAATAAATATATTTCGGTAGTGCATGTCTACCACTTATATTTCTTGCAATACACTACTACTAGTGCACTATATTCTGCATTGATAACACAGCTATCTCTTGGCAACATATGGAGTGAAAGCTGAAAATAAGCATGACGTAAGCTACAGATCTGAGTCTTAAAGTATAATTAAGAGACCAAGCTTTGGGAATAAGACATATCAAGTGTTACTAGGTGTTCATCATTTTGTGACATCCCAAGATTATGAAGAGACATGATGTAAAATACAGATTATGCTTGCATTCTGAATCACCAGGCCTCCTGATGAAGGGTTTCGGCCGGAAACGTCGTTATTACCTCTTTCCATAGATGCTGTCTGGCCTGCTGAGTTCTGCCAGCATTTTGTGTTTTTTTTCTTTCTTCTCTATCTTCCCTTCCTGCTTTAAGGTTCTTTCTAAAATTAACATCTTCAAACAGATACATCATCTTAGAAATGATTCTTTAAGTTGGCATCCTTTTTGGTTATGTCCTTGTGAAGCAGGTGGGCTGTTTATCCACCAAGTGATGTGGAAATCAAAGCTATTGTACGAGAAGTGTGAATTAATATAGAACCAAGAAGAAGAAGAAAGCCGAGTGGAGTCATCGGGACGCCGTCGTGATGGCTTTTTTTTCAGCAGGCTTTCTTGTTTTTACGAGGCCGAGTTGTTAGCTCTACGCACAACCCAGCACGGATGGAAAGCGTGCAAGGGAGCCGGCTGGATTCGAACTCAGGAGCCTTTGCTCTGAAGTCCGGCGCTGATGGAACCAAGAAGAATATGAATGGTTATGGAGCAAAACTGAAACTTCACTATAACTGCCCAGAGTGCCGCGTGCAAGTGAATTATCAACAAGTGCAAGTTAACTCTTGATCCTGAGCCCATTTTCCAACTTGGATCCGTCAATAATAGCCACAAAATTCTGGAGGGGGTTTAAATTGCTTGCAATGCCTCACTTCAGATAGCAAACCCAAGTGTACAGTGCAGCAGGCCAGAAGTAATTTCATTTGAGATCCCACCGTTTTCTTAATGAAACCCAAAGCACCATGCCCAATAAAACTATCCATGCTACATGTTGGGGCCCACTAAATAAACTTTCCAAAGTATTGGAAGAAAGCATGTAGATCACAAGTCCAGTTTATACGCTCTGGAGGTATAGACACGACCAGTCAGGACATTTGAGAAGAAATGTAAATGCAGTTGGTTCTGGAGGAATCAGTGTCAGGGTCACAAATAGGTATGTTGTGACGGCAGGAGTGGGGTTATTATGAAGTGGAGGAGAAAATGAAGGGAGATCCTTCCCCTTCTTCACCCTCCAAGTAGTAACCATTTATGTGTTGCATGCCCTTGAACACCACTACATCTCTCTGAGCCTCCTTGAAATAAATATATGATTTTCTTGGGTGACGTCTTTCTTACTTTGCAGCAACAGAGCTTGTTAGAATTAATGAAATGAGCAAAAAAAGAGTCACCAGGATTAAAGCTGTGGAAACTCTTTTAAGAGCTAAGGAGTTGCTTGTAGAAAAAGCCAAATTGAAGGTGGTATAACTGTTTCAAAGGGTTCTTTCAGCCTGGATAAAGCCCATCAGAATAAAATAAAAAGACTGGTAAAAGGCAGTGATTGTTGATATCAACACAAAGCAGTCTGAGGGCATGTTATAATGTGATACTAATAGATTGCTAGTCAATTGAAGGTGACACTGTCTAAAATAGCTGTACAGCTGCACCAGAGAGAAACTTGAGTAACTTGTGGAAGGGGAAATTACTTCATCAGTTCAAATTGTTCACAGTACCTCATACCAAACCAATGAAAAACCCAAGGCTACATTCAACATTTCACCGACTGGAAACTGGTGCAGACAGTATCAGGAATGAGCAAATTGTCTTGAGGGAACATTGGACAAGTTAGACTTGCATCATTGGAATTTAGAAGAGTAAAAAGGGGCTCAATTGAAACATGAAAGACTGCATGTCATGTCTGTGTGGGTGTTCCCTCTTGTAGGAGAATCTGGGACCAGGAAAAACTGCTTTGAAAGAAAGATCACATGTATAAAGACAAATAAGGTGGAATCTTCTAATCTTTGATTTTAGTAAGTCTTCAGAACCCTTTTCTTTAAAAGTGAATGGAAGCAGGTGCCTTGTTGTAATTTTAAGGCTGAGAGGTAGATTCTTCACTGTAAGCAGACATGAATGCCCAGTCTGTATTACAATCAGATCATTCATGATTACGTTGAAGTTTACAGCATGCTTGAGATGCTAAGTGGTCTCTTCCTGCTTGTAATATATGTTATTTGTTCATATGTAAGCATTGCTTGTCTTCCATTCCTCTGTTAAACCAACAATTTTTTCCTCAATCATTTCCACTGGTCATGTCTCGATCAGTCGCCAATTTAAGATATACTGTAAATTACAAAATAAATGCTTCATGTATTTAACTTTTGCATGATTATAATACAATAGACTGCAAACTGCAGTCGTTCACTGAAACTCAGGAGTCACAGGTCCGACGCTCTTCTCCATTCCTTCGGTTTCAGGTTGCATCTCTGCACCTTGTACAATGCAGCAGCAGAGGTTAAAAACATACTCTTTTTTTGTAGATGATCACTCTTAACATATACGGTAGATAGAACTACAGAGGATGGGGAGCAGGTCTGGCCCCTACACACGTAGCACACAGGCCCACCAGTGTGTTGACATGCCCTGGTGTTCGGGAACCAGATGCCCAGCTATGGGTAAATAGCCTCACTGCCTTGTAGACAGTCTTGAGAGACGAAGGCTACTGGAGTAAACCCAGACAGAAAATCTGGATTGGAGTCTCTAAGGTGGCTGGATATCATTTAACATCCTTCCAGCATCTCCTGCAGCCGAGCTGGTACCAAACATATTGCTTCATTAGACTACACTGGTGAGGCTGGGAGGGGGATCTTAACGACTGGGCATCTCAGGATCTCCATATCTTCCGCCCAGGCTTGTGATGATGGTCATCATCACCCATCGTCCGTTGAGACAAACAGATGCCAACCAAGCAGGATAGAAACAAGGATTGCATTCTCCCTTCATTCTCAGAGTTAGCAGTATGTTGCTTTTGGCATACTGGAATATGCATTAACATTTAAAGATTGAAGATTAAAAATTAGCTTTATTTGTCACATGTACATTGAAACATCAAAAGATACAGTGAAATGTATCATTTGTGTCAAATCAAATCAGAGGGGATTGTGATGGGCCCCACACTTATAGTACTAACACAGCATGCCCACAACTCACTAACCCTAAACGTACATCTCTGGAATGAGGCAGAAAACCGGAGGTGCTGGAGGGACCACATCATGATGGGGAGAATGCAGAAACTCCTTAAAGACAGCAGCAGGAGCTGAAACCTGGCAGGTGATCATTGGTTTTGCAATAGTGTTCCGCTAACTGCTGCGCTATCATGACATGATTTTCATTAAAGCTTCTACTTCAAGTTTATGGTAGTCATGGACAGACATATGGTATATAAATGTCATTAAACTTAGCTTTTGACAGCAGCAGCGTAGTACATTGCGTGACGAGATCAGACATTAGTTGCCATAACAGAAATTAATAGATATTACGCATAACTTACACATGTGCAAAATAAGTAACAAAATATATATAACAACACAAGTGCAAGATTGAGAGGCAAAGAAATTACATACTCCAAAGTTTGCTTGAATGAAACACAAGATCCTTCAGAGTCTGGACAGGGTTGATCAGAAGAGGCTATTTTTTTCTGTGTGCAAATCTACAACCAAGGTTAGAAGGAAAGAAAACTGAGCAGCTCATTTAAGGCAGAGAAGAGTTGAAATTTTTCCCAGAGAACATAAATCTTTGCAATTCCATTCCCCAAAGAATGGAAGCAGAGACTTCTAATATTTTTTATCAGATGTGGACAGATTATCAATAATCGGGGGGGTGGGGAGTTGGTTACAGATTATTACAGGCAGATAGAATTGATGACTTTGTTTTCCATTCTGATCAGCCTTGTATTATTGAATGACAGTGCAAGTCTGAGTATCCACATAGTTTATGCTTGGTCCTAATTCACATGTTAGTAGATTTGAACATAGCTCTTATACTGATAGATATTCTAATACTATTGAATTGGAAATGTGTTCTGCTAGGATGCAAATGGCTCTAAACAAATAAGGCGAAACTGCACTCACATCTCTTTCATTTAGTACTTTATTCAGCACAGACATTCACATCCTGGAAGAGGGCCATGGTAACCAGGAGAAGGTAGCAATTAGTACCAACACTGAGAAGATGCAAATTATAATACCAGCAGGAGAAAAGGTATCCTGTTGAGCACAGGACCCCCAGGTTTCAACCAATGCCCTTTAGTAGCTGAAAGGCACCAGCATGCAGAAATTAGACAGCTGTCATTATTCTAAAGAGTTAAGTATTAGCTCAGGCAAATCTGAAAGCTACCAGTTGGACAGGAAGGATTCCTTGGACAAGGGGGTACAACCCTGAAAATCTGAGCCGGTGTACTCAAGAGAAAAGCTAGCATGTGAAAGGTAATGGAAGTGTGAAACGTTTTCCTGCTGAAACGGGGAGATGTTAGCTTAGTCAATCATTTTATGAGCAAGGTTTTTACAAATCAAGTACACAAAAGGATGCAGCACCAAAAGATGTCGTTAACCTGCACGCATGCCACAATGGATCCCAGAACAGACTTAAAGGGGGGAGGGGGGAGAATGCCAGTTCCTGATTTTAATGTGCCACCACTTCTAACATGTCATCACCACCACTAATGTAACAAATGCAAATCACCTGACCACACTCTGGGGCATTCTGCCCTTAGTGCATTTTGTATTTCCAAAGAATATGGAATACTTGCAAGGAATAAGGGTGTTTTTAACTTTAGGCCACTGCTGTTAATGCTCAGCCCAGCCTAAGGTAAACATGGGCATTCGCAGAGCAACACCCTCTCTATAGTGCTTCAGCTTACACTTCAAAAGAACATAAGCCAGCAGTTCACGAAGATGACCTTCCACCTGCAGGACAACTAAGCAATAAAAGCCAGATTTGCAAGTAAGGACGACACAGAAAGAAATATCTTTCTGGGAACAAAATATTATGGTTTACCGACTATCTTCAAGAGACACTTTGGAAAGAACCTGGCAATTTATTCCCGAATTGTAGGTAGTTTTGTACAGCCCATTTAATGCCATGTTATTCACTCAAGAAATATTGAGAATAGCGATGTTCCAACAACACACAGTAGTTGGGGCAAAGAGCATGAATGTACTAAGGCATAACTGGATAAATACAAACTAAAATAGAAAAGTATATCAATAGGGTGAAATGAAGAGGACTGCTTGATAACCCTGTGCAAAAAAAACTATAGAATATTGAAAGGCCTAGACAGAGTGGACATGGAGGCAATGTTTACAATAATAGGAGCGTCTAGGGCCAGAGAGCACATCCTCAGAAAAACCTTTAGAACAGAAATGAGGAGGATTTCTTTAGCCAGAGGGTGTTGAATCTGTGGAATTCATTGCCACAGGAGGTCAAATAATTGGGTAAATTGCAGAAATTGATAGGTTTTTGATTAGTAAGGGCAGCAGAGGTTATGGAGAGAATGGGGTCAAGTGGGAAATAAATCAGCCATGGTTAAATGATGCAGCAGACTCAGTGGTCTAATGCTACTCTGAGCCTTATGGTCTTACTATATGGTCGGCAGATAATCGCATCACAACGTTAAAAAGGATTAAACGTAAGAGTTCACTGACCATCAGAAGCAATGCATTGCTTTGATTCATTGTTAACAAGTTGAAGTGCAAGTTGAATGTACAGTATATGACCATGTAAAATTGCTTTGCAGTTTTGTTCCGCAGATCCATAGCTTAACTGAGATGGTTTTGGAACTAATGGGTTGCATGTGTGAATACCATGTTAAAAGTTGCAGACTAGCACATCAGGATACTGTAGACTTAACTATATTGACCTATTTCTTAAGAAAAAAGCTACTACTGCAGTAATCGTTCACAGAAACTTCATCTCTAGTTTCCTCAATTTTAAGGCACTAAAATTTATCAGAAAAATATTTCTAACAAAACCTTAAAGGGACAAGTGAAAACTACAAGAAATTAACAGTATTTTACCTCCTTTGAACTGACGTGCTGATTATTGCCACAATGGTGAAATGTATTTGCATTTATACAATTGGTAACTTGACAGCAAATAAACTCATGTTTATGTATGCAAATAAAGAAATAACAGTATTTAAACAATATTACTGAAATTACTTTAAAGTCTCCCTTAGTGGGAGAAAGTCAAATTGAAAGAAATGGGCTTTTTATCATGCTGATCAAATTGCAATGCAATATCATATTCTAACACAATTTGCACTGTGCCCTGTGCTTTTGATAGACAGATTGAAATTACTCTCAAACTATTTCAGAAAGAGACTCGATGTATCATTAAATCTTTGTGTTTTCTCAGATAGATTTATGTCCTTCTGCATGCACTGACAAGCTGCATGAGGAATAAAGGCACATCACAGTATTGTTTTCAGCATTATGACTTTCACTACTGGATTCAGTAACACAATGATGGGCAGAGTTTCCAAATGTCATCGTCTTTAATAGCTAACGCTCTTCTAAGCTTCATTTCTAGCATTTCACCTGCACAAGTCGCTTAGAACAGTCAGACACATGCCAACATGCCAACTCTCAGTTTTCTCCTTGAATTAAAATGGTTGGCAATGTGCACTGTTTTATATTCAATGTGATTTCCCATTACCAGCCTTAATAATCTAGTAATGACCTTACCAAAGAGATCTAGACAGCCGTTTTCACTTGTGATAATGTCGGTTCACTGTCTCAGACACAGTGACATACCTAACTCTCCTTACCTGAGAGAGCCTTACCTTAACAGAAGTATATTTACCTAACCTTTGGTCATAGTGTGGTACAAGGTGGGTGATCATCTCCAACAAGATGGAATGAACAGTAAACCATGTACTAATGTTCTGAAGAACCCAGTCCAAAGCTACATACCCTCTTTCCTTATCATTCTTTGCTTAAGTGAAAACCCTTAAAAACAAGACTTGCTTTGCAAGAAACTGATTCCCACTCTATTCATTAAATTCATTAATTCGTTAAAAGATGAAGCTTAGTTTAGCTATAATCATTTCCTGTTTTCACTCAGTTGGATGCCTGACTGGACATAATTTGTGATGGAAGCCCTCCCGCTACTTAGCAGTTCGGAAATGAAACACAATGTTTACCACAGATATTTTAGGATTTTGCTGCCTTTGAAAACACAAAAGCAGATTTCTTACTGACAATGAATTTCTATCTTAGATAGAAGCGGTGTTCACTAGAACCTCTAGTGAATGAAAGGAGGAAACAATGGACTATCTAGCCTTTGTATCTTTAATGTCAGCATAATCTTCTCTTTTGGTAAAACAACACCATATTAGTTCATGTTGAAGTATGCAAAATATGTACTTAGTTCATTTATCCTACTTAACACATAAGGTAGTGCTTAAAGCTCAAATGTATCTGGCATTAAACAATGTATATTTGCAAATATTGCAATGAGTAGACCTTCATCATCTCTATTTCCCCCCATTTCTATTCTAAATGGACATTCTTCTATACTGAGGCTATGCCCCCTGGTCTGAGAAACTCCTACAATTGCAAACATCCTCTCCATATCCACTCTGTCTAAGCCTTTCCATATACGGTAGGTTTCAATTATTCTTACATGCTCCCCTCATTCTTACATGCTCCAGCAAGAACAGGTTCAGAGCCATCAAATGCTCTTCATACATTAATCCGTTAATTCCCAGGATCTTTCTCATGGACCTCCTCTGGTCCTCTCCAATGGAAGCACATCCTTCCTCAGGTATGGATCCCAATGTCTGGAATACATCTTATTATTTGTTAATTTATTTGTGGTAATATTACTTAAGGTGTTGTGTGCAAGTTATATGTACTGTGTTGCACACCTTGGTCCAGAGGAACATTGTTTCATTGGTGGTATACGTGTACACAACTGAATGACAATAAAATTGAACCTGAACTTCAAAACTGCTCACAATTCTCCAAAGGTAACCAGACCCCTGAGGAACACCAAGAGTCACCAACATCCAACCAGAAAAGACCCCATTTATTCCCACTCTTTGCCTTTTGCCAGCCAGCCAATCTTCTGACCACGTTAGTATCCTTGTTTTGCAGCGTCATATGCAGCAACTTGTCACAGGCCTTCTGAAAATCCAAGTTAAAAATATCCCCTGACTCTCCTTTGGCTATTCTGCCTCTTACTTCCTCAAAGAATAGCAACAGATTTGTCCGGCAAGTTGCCGACTTCAGCCTATGTTACTGAGCCAAGCAGGTCATCGCAACTCAAGAAACTGGGCGCCAAGGAGGAAACGTAATACCCCCTTTGAAGCCAAACATTGTGGGTGTGTGCTTGTATTACATTTTGCATTGTAAAATCAATTGTATTTTGAAGAAATGTTTAATTGTTAACATAGATTTTTAACATTCAAGAATATGTAAGAGAAAGGCCAGAAATATTGGAGATGAAATCTCTGGCATCTCAACTTCAGCAAAGCAAAGTGTGGCAAATAGAATAGGAGTTGTTAGAAGGAATATCACCTGGGAATTAGGTTCTGCATTTAGAAAATCATGACGTTTCAAAGAATATGAAATAGTGTGACCCATGAAATTGAGGCAAAAGTTACTGATGGGTTAGTTTGGGGCCAGTTAATGAAGTATGCAGCTTTAGAAATCTTGACCATGCATAAAGGATAAAAATAAGAAGCAATAAACACAGATGCCAGAAATCCTGAGCAACACACTCAAAATGCTGGAGGAACTCAGCAAGTCAAGCAGCGATTTGGTCTGTTCCTGTCTGTTGCTTATACTTAAAAGGATTCGTTTATAGTATTGCTACAATCTGATCTGAGAGTGTTTTATCAAAGATAAGCAGGGCATTTCAAAAAGCGTACATGCCTTTCCCATCTTTGGGATAAGAAGCAGGAAACAGGCTTTCAGGTTCTACTAGAAGATACGCATACAATAACTATTCTGGATGATGAAAGCAGGCAAAGGAAAGTATTCATCTGACAATTCAGTCTTTACAAAGAACAAATTAGATGTCTCAAGTTGTTCAAATTTCAAAGTAAAGCAAATTTATTATCAAAGTACATATATGTCACCATACGCAACCCTGAGATCCATTCACAGTAAATACAAGAAACACAATAGAATAATGAAAGACCGTACCCAGCAGGAAGGATATACAACCAATATGCAAAAGAAAACATGCTGTGTAGACATAAAAAGCAAAAAAAAAGAGAAATAATAATAATATTAAATAAATATCGAAAACATGAGATGAGGCATCCTTGAAAATGAGTCCATAGATTGTGGGAACAGTTCAATGATGAATCAAGTGAAGATGAGTGAAGTTATACTCTCTGTTCAAGAGCCTGATGTTTGAGTGTTAATAACTGTTCCTGAACCTAATGGTGTGGGCCCTGAAGCTCCTGTACCTTCTTCCTGATGGCAGTAGCAAGAAGAGAACATGGCTTGGGTGGTGATGGTCCTTGTTGATGCATGATGCTTTCTTACGAGAGCGCTCTGTGTAGATGTACTCAGTGGTAGGAAGGGCATTTCCAATGATGGACAGGTATTCATTATCTTTTGTAGGTGTTTCTACACAAGGTCATGATGCAACAGTTATATACACTCCACCACACATCTATTGTTAAAGTTTTAGTGACATGCTGAATCTTTGCCAACTTCTCAGAAAGTAGAGGCAAGTTCTTCATAATGGTATTTACATGCTGGACCCAGGAGAGATCCTCTGAAATGATAACACCCAGGAATTTCAAGTTGCTGACCCTCTCCACTTCTGATGATGAAGCTAAACTCAGGTTGGAGGAGCAACACCTCATATACTGTCTGGGTAGTCTCCAGCCCCTTGGCATGAACATTGAATTCTCCAACTTCCAGTAATCCCCTCCCTCTTCATTCCTCCATCCCAGTTTCACTCTGCCTTCTCTTCCTCCAGCTGCCTATCACCTCTCTCGTGATTCTGTCTTCTTCTACTACCCATAGTGCTTTCCCCTTACAATCCTTCTTCACCTTTCCTGCCTATCCCCTCCCACACCCCTTGATCTTTCCCCTTACTGGTTTTTCACCTGACACCTACCAGCCTTCTCCTTCCCACCCTCCCCCCACCTTCTTTATAGGACCCCTGCCCCTCTCTCTTCAGTCCTGATGAAGGGTCTCGGCCCGAAACATTGACTGCTCATTTCAACGGGTGCTGCCCAACCTGCTGAGTTCAACCAGCTTGTTTGTACGTGTTGGCTTCTCAGGCAGGAGTTGATAAGCCCTACTATGGCTGTTCAGCATCCTTCAGAGATTCAAGCTCGGTCCAGAATTGCCAGTTCTGATGTGAGATGGCTATTTGGAGGTCATACCTGGGCCTTTTGTATTTTACTTGGTTGCCAGATCTGAATGCTACTGATCTAGCTCTCAGCAGCTTGGGGATCTCATGGTTCATCTAGGGCTTCTGGTTGGGGAAGACTCGTCAATAACTATTTTTATAAAGTCAATGACAACTGTGGTATATTCGTTCAGTTTTTCTGATGAGTCCTTGAACACCACATAGTCCGCTGACTCAAGGCAGTCCAGAAGCCACTCTCTGCCTCCCCCAACCATCCCTTTGTTGTCCTTATCTCTGGAGCCTTGCTCTTTCGTCTCTGCCTGTATGTAGGTAGGAGGAGCACAACCAAGTGATCAGAATTCCCAAAATGTGGTCTAGCAATGAAATGGTAGGCATTCCTCATCCTAGTATAGCAATGGCCAAGTGTGTTGGGACCACTGGTGCTGCAGGTAATATGTTAATAATTTTTTTTCCAAACAAGCCTTACTGAAGCCCCCAACCATGATTTGAAAGACGTCAGGGCTGGCTGTTTCTTGTTTGTTCATCACAGCACTCAATACTTTGAGTGCCTGTATTACACCTGCCTTTAGCAGTATGTAAACTGTGGTCAGGACCATGGAAGAGAACTCTTTCGGTAAGTAGAAAGGTCAGCACTTAATTGTTAGATGCTCCATGGTGGGGGAACAAGTACGCAACAAGACTACTGAGTCAGAGAATCACCAAGTGTTTATCATGAAACACTGTCCCTCACATTTCGCCTTCTCTGAATCAGCAGTTCCGTCCATCCTGTGCATCGAAAGACCCTAGGCACCTACCAATGAATCTGGCTTGCCCAGAGTGAGCCATGTCTCCATGAAGCAGAGAGTGAAGCAATTCTGCATTTTGTTCCAATGCAGCAATCCTGCTCTTAAGTCCTCAGTCTTGTTCTCCAGCGACTGTACATTTGCTACTAAAATGCTGGGTAGAGGAACTTTTCATACATCATGCATTTTCTCCAGTATCTGGAAACCAATCTGTCCTTATATCAAAAACATTTAGAAAAGCAATCTAGTCTTAATGTATTTTTTCTGACATCTCATGAAGAACTAAAAGAAAATTTCTAAGGATACTGCTGAAATAAGCAATATCTAGGAAATTTTAGAGTGGTGAATTCTAAAAGTTTAGATTGTTTTCCCTTTAAGTCAAGCTAGCAAGCTACTATTATTATTCCTGTAAAACAGAATTATGGTCAATCATAATAAATACAACATGTTCACTATCAAAAGTTTAAGCTTAAATAGTGGCAACATGCTGATGTCGGAAGCAGAGCAGGGCTTCAAATTCTCTCTTTCCATGCAACTTCATGAGTTGAGGTCAGTGAACAATCCCCTGGTCCAACATATGTACTATAAATGCAAAAGATTAATTGACTGCCAGAAGACAAAGAATGGGAATAAAAAGGGCCCGTCCTAGTCGGCTGCTGATGACGAGTGGTGTTCTGTAGGGGTCGGTATTGGCTTGCTGGTTTTCATGCGATATGTTAATGATCTGGATGACAGAATTGATGGCTATGTGGCCAGGTTTGCAGATACAAAGATAGGTGGAGGGGCAGGTAGTGTTGAGGAATCAGAGAGTCTGCTGAAGGACTTGGACAGATTGGGAAAATGGGCAAAGAAGAGGCAGATGGAATATAGTGGAGGGAAGTGTATGATAATGCACCATGGTATAAGGAATAAAGAGGTAGTGTATTCTCTAAATGGAGAACAAATTCAGAAATTGGATGTGTAAAGAGACATGGGAGTCTAAGTGGCTGATTCACTGGAGTTTAACTTGCAGATTGGGATAATAGTCAGGAAGGCAAATGCAATAGTAGTCTTCATTCCAAGAGGACTGGAATATAACAGCAAGGATGAAATACTGAGGATTTACATAGCATTTGTCAGACCACATTTGGAGCATTATGAGCAATTTTGGGCCCCATATCTAAGAAAGGATGTGCTGGAACTGGAGAGGGTACAGAAGAGGTTTAAGAGAATAATCCTGAGAATGAAAAGATTAACATATGAGAAGCATTTGATGGCTCTGGGCTTGTTCTTGCTGGAGTTTAGAAGAATGAAGGAAGATTTTGTTGACCCCTAGAGAATATTGAAAGGCTTAGATAGAGTGGATGTGAAGAGGATGTTTCCAATAGTGGGAGTTTCTAGGACCAGAGGGCACAGTCTCAAAATAGAAGGATAGCTCCTTAGAATAGAAATCAGGTGGAATTTTTTTACCAAGTGGTTGATGAATCTGTGGAATTCATTGCAATACACAGCTATTCAGGCCAAGTCATTGGGTCTATTTAAAGCAGAGTTTGGTAGGTACTTAATTAGTAAGGGCATCAAAAGCTACTGGGAGAAAGCAGGAGAATAGGATTGAGATCAAAAGTAAATCAGCCATGATTGAATGATGGAGTAGACTCAATGGGCTAAATGGCTAATTCTGCTCCTATGTGTCATGTTCTTATGGTCTAAAAACGTTCAGTAGTATCAGATAAATTGTCAGCTTTAATTTTGGCATTTCAGTACCTATGAATCTCAGTGTATTATAAAATGTTCATGTTCATTACCCTCAGGGGAATGAGATACAAAGCATGCAGTTCATCGTTACAGTGATATGCTGTGCTCATAAACCAAGGCGATTCACTCTGCCAGGAGGGATCTAATGCAGACAAAGACTGACATGCTTAAATAGCGATACAAAATTGTTTTGCGCTATTCGGCAGAGAAGATTGGTAAGATATTAACAAGGGTGAAGGCATTCTATGACAACCCAACTTGTATTTCTATACAAACAATAACCACCGTGCAGGTCCTCATTGTACGAGCAGCCCTTGGAATACTACTGCATGACACACTAACTTTCTTATGATCTTACTTAGCTACAAGAACCTGGAGAGACATTGGCTGTAAATATTACTCCTTTGCTGATTTATCATGCTAGCCTTTGCCTAAAGTCATGTAAATACTTTACACCTTCGGAAACATGCCATTCAGGCCATGCAAAGAAAGACCACTCAAACAATAATGAGGAATAAACTTCAGCCAAATGGAAAACCACACTGAATTTATGATTCAGTTCAACATCTCATCCAAAGACAATTTGTCATTACAGCACTCTATCAGTATTGCTCTCGATCTGTTTGGATGAAACAGTCCAAAATCAGAATCAGGTTTATTATCACCGACATGCTGCATGTTATGAAATTTGTTGTTTCGTGGCAGAGGTATGGTGCCATACATTTAAAAATTACTGCAAGTTACAATAAGAAATATACAGCATAAATAAATTGTGCAATAAGAGGTATGTTTATGGACCATTCAGAAATCTGATGGAAGGTAAGAAGCTGTTTCTAAAGCATTTAATGTGTGTCTGCATGCTCCTATACCTCCTGCTTGATGGTAGGCATGTCCTGAATGGTAATGATCCTTAATGATGTATGCTGCTTTATTGAAACATAGCCTTTTGAAGGTGTCCTAGATGGTAGGGAAGCCAGTGCCCATGATCGAGCTGGGTGAGTTACAACCCTTTGCAGATTTTTTTGATCGTGTGCATTAGAGTTTCCATACCAGGTAGTGATGCATCTATTCAGAATGCTCTCTATGGTTCATCGGTAGACATTGACTAGTCTACGGTGACATACCAAATCTCCACAAATTCCTAATGAACTACAGCCACAGGCTTGTCTTTTTCATAATTACCTTAGTATGTTGTGCACAGGATAGTGCTTCAGAGTTTTTGACACCTATGAACTTAAAGCTGCTCACGGTTTTCATGGTAGGCCTGTCAGTGAGGACTGGTGTATGTTCTCCTAATTTCCCCTTCCTGATGTCCATAATCCTTGATCTTACTGACGTGAGTGCAAGGTTGTTGTAGTGACAAGACTCATCTAGCCAATCTATCTCTCTCCGATGCACCTTCTTATAACCACCTCAGATTCTGTTTTCAACAGTTGTCTCATTGGCAAATTTATGAAGTCATCTCAGCTAGGCCTAGCCACACAGTCATGAGTGCAGAGAGAGTAGAACAGTGGGCTAAGCGTGCATCTTTGAGGGTCACCTCTGTTGATGGCCAGCGAGAAGGAGATGTTATTTCTAATCTGTGCTGACTGTGGTCTCCTGAGTTAATGGTCCAGTTGTAGAGGAAGGTAGAGACACCCAGGTTTTGAAACTTATTGATTAGTACTGAAGTGGTGATCGTGCTGAATGCTGAGCTGTAATCAATAAACAGCTGTTGTTCAGGTGATCCAAGGCTGAGTGGAGAGTCAGTGAGATTGTGTCTGCTGTAGACCTATTGTGGGGGTAGGCAGATTGGTGTGGGCCCAGGTCCTTGCTCAGGTGGGAGCTAATTCTAGCCTTGAAAAACCTCTCAAAGCACTTCATCACAGTAGATGTGAGTGCTAATGGACAATAGGTGGTGAGGCAGATCACCATGCTGTTCTTGGGCACCAATATGATTGATGCCCTTTTGAAGAAGGTCACACCAGTTGAACATGACAGTGGGACAGAACCATTGGAGGGGTACATGGGTTCCTGATAAGCAAGGGGTAGAAGTTTATGAGAAGTGGAAGTACAAAGTTAGGTTTACAATTGGATCGGTTATCTCTCTGAACGACTGAGAAGTGCTGAGTAGGGAGCACCTGTTCCAAACCCATGAGCTCATAGGGCAGGAAATGAATGGCAATGACCTTACCCATTTCCAGGAATTACAGCTTTAGGCCATTTTCTTCAAGACGGAACAATTAGCCATAACGTGTCCAGTTTGCTTACAATAGTGACAAGTAAGACCAAAATATTTCTCCTTCGCTTGCTTCCCTTTCTGAATCATCGGTTTGATTTTGTTGATCAAACTAATCTTTTGCATTTTTTTCCAACACATAATCTATATAATTCATCAGAGAATATTTACAAAATATTTATCTCATATTTCTGAACATCATAGCTGATTTTGTAGATTGGTTATCATGCTGTACTTTTGTGGGCTTTTATTTAAATGAACATCGTTAAGTCAATCACTTGCTTTATTATTGAAGAGTTCAAACAATTAATGGAGTCTTTTAAATTTTAGTTCTGACAAAAGGACATCAAACAAGAAAGTTATTTCTACATATTCTGCCTTACTTGCTAAGTTTGTTTTTGCCAGAGGTGGTAGTGAGAACAAGCTCCCAATACCTATTAAATGCTCTCAAATGGTGTTCACCTCAAATAGCCTCTGACAACCAAGTCCTACTAAGCTTGGTGGAACTGTCTCTACTGACAGAGGAAGGAGCAAAGGCAGGTTGCAGGCACCTTAAATCCAGTCACTTGGGGCAGATGGGGCTCGACAGCCGTTGTTGGCAGATCACCGAGGACAAAGAAAATCTGATCTCAAGCCTCTGCTAACCTGCGGCTATATCCACTCATGGGGATGGCTTCAGGAGTAAACCCCGAGGGAAAAATTCAGAACTGGACTCCCAAAGGCAGTCCTATGTTGAGTTCAATGCTTACTGGCACTCCTGTGACGCTGCTGTTCCTTTGATTTCACCAGATTCCTGGAGAGGGGGAGCTTGCTACATGGGGAACAGCTTGCTCGCCATATTCTACTCCCCAGGCTTGCATTTCTAGACAGTGAGTATGCAACGTCCATGGTCAATTCTGACCACTAGAGGCCTCTCTCACTTTGCTGTAGACCCTACCTTAGATCCCCACCATCTGCAATGCATTACTTTTTGATAGATACCTTTTTATTGCATCATAATAATTACTTTGGAAAGCCTTTCTTATTACTGTATTGCAGCAGATGGCATTTATCTCTGAACATCAACCAATTGCTTTCTGGATGAGTGCGTTGCTAGAAAATAACCAATTTAAACAATTATTCACTGATTACCAGGTCTTCTTTGAATCATATTCTACAGCAGGGGCTCTCAACCTTTTTCTGCCAAGGACCAATACCATAAAGCAAGGGGTCCTGGTTGGGAACCCCTATACAGCATCATACATTCGATGCTGCCACGTTCCATTGGCAATGTATTTGCCAGCATCTGCACATTAGCTAAAGCATTTGGATTAAATCTTCCCTTTTATTGTGGAACACATAATGAATTCCATACAAGAGTGTTGGGAGCTGGAAGATTACAGTGATTTTAACTTTAATTGAGATGGAAAATTACCAGTAATGGATCTCTCATTGAAAGCAATGCACCGGAAATTTGGGTCTGATGTACCACTAAGGACTAATCTGTTACCACTACCCAGGTTTATAATTAAGACCGTAAGATCATAAGATATAGAAGCAGAATTAAGCCATTTGGCCCATCAAGTCTGCTCCACTATTTCATTATGACTGATCCAATCTTCCTCTCAGCCCCAATTTCCTGCCTTCTCCCTGGATCCCTTTGTCCTTTGATCAGTCAAGAACTTATCAACATCTGCCTTAAGTATACATAAAGACCTGGCCTCTGCAGCTGCCTGTGGCAGAGAATTCCATAGCTTCACCATTGCCTGGCTAAAGAAATCCCTCCTCATCTTCATTTTAAAAGGAAGCCCCTCTATTCTGAGGCTGTGTCCTCTGATTTTAGACTCTCCCACCATAGGAAACATCCTGTCTACATCCACCCTATCGAGACCTTTCACCATTCAAGGGGTTTCAATTAGGTCTTGCCTCATTCTTCTAAATTCAAGTGAATACAGTCCCAGAGCCATCAAAATCTCTTCATATAACAAGCTATTCAATCCTGAAATCATTTTTTGAACCTTCTTAAAACCCTCTCCAGTTTCAGCACGTCGTTTCTGAGATAAGGGGCCCAAAACGGCTCACAATATTGCAAGTGAGGTTTCACCAATGCTTTATAAAGTCTCAACATTGCATAATTGTTTTTATATTCTAGTCCTCTTGAAATGAATGCTGACATTGCCTTTGCCTTCCTCACCACAAGTTCAATTTGCAAATAAAACTTTAGGGAAGGATTCCCAAGTCCCTTTGCGCCTCAGATTTTTGAATTTTCTCTCCATTTAGAAAATAGTAAATCCTTTCATTTCTTCCACCAAAGTGCATGATCATACATTCCCCGATATTGTATTCCATCTGCCATTTCATTGCCCGTTCTCCTAATCCACCTAAGTCCTTCTGTAGCCTCTTTACTTCCTCAAATCTACCTGTCCCTCCACCTATCTTTATATCGTCTCCAAACTTTGCAACAACGCCATCAATTCCATCATCTAAATCATTGACATATAACGTAACAATCAGTCCCAACACAGACCCTGTGGAACCAGAAAAGAATCCATTTATTCCCACTCCTGCCAATGACCCACTACTTAATCCATGCTGGAATCTTACCTGTAATACCATGGGCTTGCAGCTTGTTAAGCAGCCTCATGTGTGGCACCTTGACAGAGGTCTTCTGAAAACCCAATGTGAACATTTACATTCCAATCTAAGCCTACTATTAATAGGTTACGTGGCTACTTATTCATCCACTTTCTGTAAGACACTAATGTTCATATTACTCTGCAATATTAGCAATGACCATTAAAGCAGAGAAATATTGCTGAAGCCTGAAATGACGAAAGGCAGCTAGGAAGGATTATTATCAGTTTCTCTCCTTAAGCAAAACATTAACTGATAGGGATATTCAGCATTTTCTGTTCAAACACCAGGACTCCAAATCAAAAACAGGTCTGTAGCCATTGCTGAAGATCTGACAAAAAGTGCTATAAACATTTTGACTATCTCCTTTATAAGTATTTTAGTGGTAACCATATCCATTACTATTTATTAAATATACCTACTTATCTAGATTCAAGATAGTTTATCAGACAAGTAGTCCTACTTTAAGGCAGCTTTGCACTGTCTAATTGTCCATATTGAATATTTTTTTCACTATCATACCCTCTAGTGTCACTTATTAAAACGGAATTCGAAGAAGGATTAATTTAACTGTGATAGGAACTGAGTCTAACCATTCACAAACCATAAACTTTCAGAAAAACACTTAGAGTATGATCACAATGTCCACAATGACTATGCTCAGCATGATACCAACTTAATCATATCTGCCTGCACATGATCCATATCCTGCATATTCATGTGCCTATCTGATTAAATGGTATGCGCCTTAAACAACACCATCTTATCTACTTCTACTACTACCCATGGTTGTATTACAAGCACCTACCACTTTGTGTAAAACATTCCTGCTTCTCTTTTCCCCTTTAAACTTTTCCCCTCAAACCTTAAATGTATGGCTTCTAATATTCTGGGAAAAAGATTCTGGCTGCTTAGCCTATCTGATAATTTTATAAGCTTATATCATGTTTTCTCTCTATTATGTTATGCAACTCCAAAAACTAATTGAAAGAAAACATGGGATCCAGAAAAAAGGTCTAATTAGCTTTACTTTCCTTTTATTTTAGTAAGGTGTGCACATATGATGTGGTGGCATAATGACATATGTCATTCATGTATTTTTTGCATATAACACATAATGAATTATGTAAACAGAAAAGAATGTTTAATCAAACAATATATTTATAAAATCACTCAAATATTACAAAATAATTAATACACAGCATTCCTCCCTAATTAGCTATAAATACACACACACACACACACACACACACACACACACACACACACACACACACACACACACACACACACACACACACACACACACACACACACACAATACTATAGAATACAACTACTATATAGACATCCACAGCATAGCAAATTTTAAATTGTGTCAATCAGGCTTAAGGATTAGAGTTCTGATGAAGGGTCTCAGCCCGAAATGTCAACTATTTATGCTTTGCCATAGATGCCACCTGGCCTGCTGTGTTCCTCCAGCATTTTGTATGTGTGGTTTTGGATTTCCAGCATCTGCAGACTTTCTTGTTCTAAACATTTAACCACTGTGGAGGATTTCTCACTCTTGTAGGATAACGTCTTTCCTGACAGACAGGGTGTAGGGGTCACTCTGCTTGTCAGGTGAGGCTTCTGGGTGTGAAACAATCTCAGGTTCTGAGGCCTCTTCTGTAGTGGTTGTAAGAGTTGACTCTGGGACTAGTGGAAGTGGTTCTGACAGCTCTGGACACCTTCCTTCTCTAACAATTGGCTCTGCTCTCTTGAACTGATTGATATGTTATTTCTACATGATATCAGTTGCAATCTCCACTGAGTAGGAGTGTGGTCTAGTTCTGTCCTTAATCTTTCCAGGTAGCCACTTCTGAACACTTCTGTAGTCCCTCGCCAGGACTGCTTGACCTGGAGTGAAACATCGAACCTCCGTGATTAAGGAGTCCTCAATTTGTCTCAGCTGTTTGTCCTGCGTACTCCTCCTGACATTGGGATTGAGCAGATCTGAGCACGAGGGCAAGGCAAGACCCAGGAACAGCATAGCTGGTGAGTTGTTGGTTGTGGAGTGTGCAGCACTGCAAATGCAAGAGGAAATTAGCAAACTTCTGATTCATTGTCCTTGTAGTGTGTTCTGCTGACCTTGCTTGTATTGGGTTCTTTAAACCCGGGACAAACATTTCTGTCAAACCATTTGTAGCTGGGTGATACAGTGCAGATGGAATATGTTTTATTCCATTATTTTTCGGAATGACCAGAACTGTTCAACAACAAACTGTGATCCATCATTGCTGACTAAGTGTTCTGGAACACCAATCCTTGAGGATAGGCTTTTGGCTGCATTCACTGCTACCAAGACATTTGTGCCCAAGAATGGTTTGTCAAACTCCACTTAATCCTCTCCCAGAATAATACAGACCATTCCCAGGAATAGAGAGGTACTGCTCTTGGCACCATCTGGGCAGTTGACATCCCGATCAGTATATGGTAAGCTGCTTGATCAGCTGATCTATTTCAGACTACCAGGCAAAGCTTTGAGGCAACACTTTCATTTTGGCCTTGTCCATGTGACCAGCTTGTAGCTCCTCCAACACTGTAGTTTTCAACTTGGATGGCACATCAACTCTCAATCCCACATAACGCAATCCCCATTGAGGGTGGGTTCATCCCAACGTTGGTAAAAATGGGGGAGCTGGAATTTCTGCTGCACATCCCAGCCATTTTCAGTTGCCATGCAGACCTGAGACAGTGCAGAGTCTTATCTGGTTTCCCTTTGGATCTTCTCTGTCATAATGCTGAGACTTTGAATTAATATTAGGGCGAGTATGTCAAGAGGAGTGACCTCTTTTGTAAATTTTCAAATATTTCCTTTTCCAAGGGTAAATTGGACAATCCATCAACATTTCCATCATTAGTCATGCTCTTGAAATCAATCTTTTCATTATGTCCTCCAAGAAACAGAGCCCAGCTCTGCATTCATGCTGCTGCTGTTAGCGGAACACCCTTCTGTGGCTTGAAAATGAATACTAATGATTGATGACCAGTAATGAGGGTAAAGTCTCTCCCATACAGGTTGAAACATTTTACACACCAAACCAGACTCAAGTCCTCTCCATTAATCTATGCATAATTTTTCTCTGCAGCAGTAAGGGTACATGATGCAAAGACTATGAGTTGTTCACTTCCATCACTCATAACATGTGACATGACTGCACCTATACTATAAGTTGAAGCATCACAACCAATCTTCACTGGATGATGTGTATCATAATGTGTGAATAGAATGTCTGACATCACTATTTCCTATGCCTTTTGGAAAGCCACCTCACACTGCTTTGTCCATTGTCATTTCTTACCAATCAGTAGTAAAGAGCTCAATGGGTGGAGTGCAGTAACCATTTTGGCAGGAAGCTGTAATAGTAATTGATAAATCCTAAAAAAGGACCATAACTATGACAGACCCTTTGGTCTTGAGGTATCCACTACTGCTTGAATTTTTGCAACACACTTGTGTAAAATCTTGTACATCAATGGTGTGACCGCAGTAAGTGATAATCGGTTTGAAGAATTCACACTTGTCACATCATGCTCTGAGACCATAATCTTCTAATCTTTTTACCACTTTCTTGAGATTTTGGATCTCTCCACTAGTAACAATGATGTCATCCAGGTCTAGCAATCATCGCAGGTCTTGACAATCCCATCCTTCTTGGCTAATGGAATAACTGTTGTTGCCCATGGGCTCACTCAACCTTGGAAAGAATTCCTTCATCCTACATGTGATCTAGCTCACTGACTACTCTAGCACAGATGGTATAAGGAACTAGTCAGGCTTTGCAAAACTTGGGTGCGGTGTTTTTGTTCAACACTGTTATACCCTTGATATTTTTTGAGTTTTTCAATGCCATCCTTGAACATTGCTGTGGGATCATCCAGAACATTTCTTAACTTGTTTTCAGTTGACTCTATTGCAAGGGATGGGGCATGCAAATGGTGGATGGATCTCCAATCAAGCTTTCGTTGTCTCAGCTAATCACGGCCTCACAATGTTGGCCCTCCTGATTTTACTATATACAAGCCCAATGTAGCTTGTTGGTTGTTGTATTTCATTGTTTCAAATGTAATTCCCACAGGATTTATCTTTTCTCTGGCAGTTGGAAATCTGCAGGCTTCAGTTCAATATCTTTCAAATGTCGTTCAAACTCATTTTGTGGAATGACTGAAATAGCCAAGCCAGGGTTCACATCATTTTAGTTAATTTATCGTCCACATCTGGTGCAAGCCATATTGTTTGTCTCTTGCTAATTTTCACATGGTAAAGCTAAAGGCTACCTAGTCTGGTGTCATTCCCATCTTTATCAGATTTTTCCATCAAAAGCATACAGATTACTGCTCTTTTTGAAACCGCGACTTGTAATTTTATCTTTTTCTCTTTTCTGTCCAGTATATTTATTTTTGTCTTCCTGATAGGCTCTTTGTAGGTGCCCAACTTTATAGTATTTCCACACCTTTTGTTTTGAAACCTGCATTGGTCTGGTGTGGTGAGCCCCTGCCACAACAGTAACACAAATTGATCGGCCAGGCAGGCTTTTGTTTAAAGATTGCAATTTTGTCACGCCTACTTTCATTCCTGACTGCAATTCAACTACAACGCTGGTTGCTATTTCCATTGATACAGCGATTTCAACTGTTCTTTTAAATGAGAGTTGTGCTTCAGTTAGGAGCCATTTTTAAATGCTTTCTTGTAAGATTCCACAAATTAAATGATCTCTCAGTGCACCATTAAGCCTATCACTGAACTGATAATGCTTGGGCAATTTCATCAATTCAGCTACATAAGCAAAAATGGACTTCCCTTCCTTTTGATTCCACTTATGAAATCTAATGCATTCTGCAATCACCAATGGTTTTGGTTCTAAATGTTCTGACATTACTTTCACAATACCAACAAAGCTCATTTAGGCTGGTTGGGTTGGAGCAGTTTAACTCCTAAGCAGCCTATATGTTTTTCCATCTATTGCACTCAGTAGCACAGGCACTCACTTTTCATTGGCTATTTCATTTCCTTCAAAATACTGCTCAATTTGTCCCAAATACATCATCCAGATACCTGTTCTGCAAATTAACACATGTATCATTCTGATGTAGCCAGACATTTATGCTTTTTTTTATTCATTATTATTATCACCTTGTACTCACTGTTTATGAACACATGTTTTTTGTCCATTCCCTGCATACATTTTTTTTAAACTGGAACATCTCCCTCCCCTTGCAAAGAAAAAGAATGTACTGCAATTTTTTTTAATCTCGAATGTCTCTCTTCCATTTCAAATAAAAACATGTTGTGCATCATTGGGTAGGCAATCATCTCAGGTTTGTTTCAAAATTACCTCGTCACCATTGTCAAGTTTTGTAATTCCAAAAATGAATCCAAAAATAAAAACCTGGGAGCTGGGAAGCTTTGTGACCTAGTTTTACCTTCCTTTTCTTTTAATGAGACTCGCACATATGATGTGGTGGCATAATGACGTATACCATCCACGTGTTTCTTACATATAACCCATAATTAATTATATAAACAATGAATGATTAATCAAAGAACGTATTTTCAGTTTTACTGAAATATTAAATACACAACTCCTCAGCTTCTGGCACTCCAGAGAAAACAAACCAAGTGATCCAATCTCACCTCATAGCCCATACCCTTTAATGCAGGCAGGTTCCTTGAAAACCTCTTCTATACCCTCTACATCCTTCCTATAATGGTGAGTCTTGACTACATGCAATACTCCAAGTGTAGTGTGTCAAATATGTTATACAACTGCAACATGACTTCCAGCTCTTATGCTCTATGTCCATAAGCATGACATACACTTTGTTACCAACATGTATACTTTCATTGACACATCCAGGATCAGATTTATACTCTCTTGCCTGCTTTTTAGATACACCTGCTCATTATTGCAAATATCTAATCAGCCAATCATGTGGCAGTAACTCAATGCATAAAAGTATGCAGATATGGTCAAGAGGTTCAGCTGTTGTTCAGACTGAACAACAGAATGGGGATGAATTGTGATCTAAATAACTTTAACTGTGGAATGCTTGTTGGTGCCAGGCAGTGTGGCTTGAGTATCTCAGAAACTTCTGATCTCATGGGATTTTCATGCACTACAGTCTTTAGAGCAAGGGTTCACAACCTTTTTTATACCATGGGCCAATACCATTAAGCAAGGGGTTCGTGGACCCTAGGTTGGGAACCACTGTTCTAGAGTTTACAGAGAATGGTATGAAAAACAAAATACATCCAGTGAGTGGCAGTTCAGTGGGAAAAAATGCCTTGTTAATGAGAGAGGCCAATGGAGAATGCCCAGACTGGTTCAAGTCAAGTCAAGTCACTTTTATTGTCATTTCGACCATAACTGCTGGTACAGTACATAGTAAAAATGAGACAACGTTTTTCAGGACCATGGTTTACATGACACAGTACAAAAACTAGACTGAACTATGTAAAAAAAAAACAGAGAAAGATACACTAGACTACAGACTACAGACTACATAAAGTGCACAAAAATAGTGCAGGCACTACAATAAATAATAAACAGGACAATAGGGCAAGGTGTCAGTCCAGGCTTCAGGTATTGAGGAGTCTGATAGCTTGGGGGAAGAACTGTTACATAGTCTGGCTGTGAGAGCCCAAATGCTTCGGAGCCTTTTCCCAGATGGCAGGAGGGAGAAGAGATTGTATGAGGGGTGCGTGGGGTTTGTATGAGGGGTGCATCCCTTCATAATGCTGTTTCCTTTGCGGATGCAGCGTGTAGTGTAAATGTCCATGATGGCGGGAAGAGAGACCCTGATGATCTTCTCAGCTGACCTCACTAACCACTACAGGGTCTTGCGATCTGAGATGGTGCAATTTCCGAACCAGGCAGTGATGCAGCTGCTCAGGAAGCTCTCAATACAACCCCTGTAGAATGTGATGAGGATGGGGGGTGGGAGATGGACTTTCCTCAGCCTTCGCAGAAAGTAGAGATGCTGCTGGGCTTTCTTTGTTATGGAGGTAGTGTTGAAGGACCAGGTGAGATTCTCGGTCAGGTAAACACCAAGAAATTTGGTGCTCTTTACGATCTCCACCAAAGAGCCGTCGATGTTCAGCGGCGAGTGGTCGCTCTGTGCCCTCCTAAAGTCAACAACCATCTCTTTTGTTTTGTTTACCTTAAGAGATAGGTTGTTGGCTCTGCACCAGTCCGTTAGCCGCTACACCTCCTCTCTGTAAGCTGACTCATCGTTCTTGCTGATGAGACCCACCATGGTTGTGCCAAGCAGATAGAAAGGCGATAGTAACTCAAATAACCACATGTTACAACAGTGGAGTGCAGAAGAGCATTTCTGGATACACAACAGGTCAAACCTTGAAGTGGATGGGCTAAAGCAGCAGAAGACCGTGAATATGCACCCAATGCCTACTTTATTAGCTACAGGAGCTTCCTAATAAAGTTGCCACTGAGTGTGTTATCACTGACATACTATATATAATGTGAAATTTTTTGGGAGTTATGAACAGGAACTTCAACTTCAGCAATGAGCTACTGCATGCCTATGATGCTTGAATTTTAACGTGTTGTCCTCGCTATAAAGTGGGTCTTCCATCTTATGACTACCCGTTAAAGGTCCTGTACCTTCCTGCTTCCACTGTACAATACTGTCTTCGGAGAAAAAGTTTCTTGAGATTTTGGAAAAAACTGATCAACCTTCCAATACCAGGAGCTCACTTTCAATAATGAGATTTACTGTCACGTTCACTGCACAAACACATCTTTAGTGAATTAAAGAAAAAATTGTTTGAAGACTGACACCTTACATCCAGCACAAAGCTGGTAATCAACTGACTTGCAAAGGTTCCTAAATGTTTTGGAGACAGAGTCCCTATAGCAGATACCTCAGAGCACTGGAAAGATACCACCAACCCAGTCTCCAGAAAACCCTCCAAACACAGTGCAAGGAAAAGTGAACTATCATCAACAAACTGCTGGAGCCCAATAGCTTCTGTGCTGAGTCCCTCACTATATTTAACTAATTCTGATGTGCAGTTCACACCACATGTGTTCTAAACATCTGACTTTCCATCCCAAGCAGAGTCATAGCATTACCAGCTAGACGGAAGAATTAATTCAGGATATGTTTAAAACCTCCTTGAAACTGCAATTTATTCCCAGAGACTCCTGGGAATTCCCAGCCCACAAATGTTCAAATTGGTGGGAAACCATCCATTTTAATTCCACCTCCCATTCCCATTCTGACTCGTCAGTCCATGGCCTCCTCTACTGTCGTGATGAGGCCACACTCAGGCTGGAGGAGTAACAGCTTATATTCTGTATGGGTAGCCTCTGAACTGATGGTATGAACATCAATTTCCCAATATTCCAGTAATGCCCCCTACCTCCCCTTCACCATTCCCCATTCCCATTTCCCTCTCTCACCTGATCTCCTTACCTGCCTTTCATCTCCCTCTGGTGCTCCTCTTCCTTCTCTTTCTTCCATGGGCTTCTGTCCTCTCCTGTCAGATTTCCCCTTCTCCAGCCCTGTACTTCTTTCACCAATCAACTTCCCAGCTCTTTACTTCACCCTTACCCCCTCCCAGTTTCACATATCACTCTGTAGTTCTTCCTCTCCTCCCCCCACTTTCTTACTCTGACTCCTCATCTTTTTTTCCAATCCTGATAAAGGGTCTCAGCCCAAACTATCAGCTGTACTCTTTTCCATAGATGCTGACTGTCCTGCTGAATTCCTCCAGAATTTTGTGTGTGTTGCTCGGATTTCCAGCATCTGCAGATTTTCTCCTGTCTGTGAGGAACATCAAGTGCATTATTGAGAACTTTGCACACTGAAGCCAAGTGTAAATGGTCAAAAGAATAGGCCCCCTCCCAATCTACCAACCCACTCCATCAAACATCAGTAGGTCTTTATCTGTCTCTTCAAAACTACAATAGTGGAAAAGACATCATCCTTAATCCGTGGGGACTGTTTAAGATAACAACAATGATAGAATCTCATTCATGGAAGTAGGAGCGTAATTTACTTGTTTTGCTAATAACAGAATTTACAACATATTTAATTATATCATTTACTATTCCAACTGCATAGGTTTGTACTTAAAAAACAAACAATTTTGTTGTAATTAGCTTTTCTGAGATTGTAAGGTATAATATTACTATACTGATAATACAATGTTAATTAGTTGATAGAGCTCATTATTGCATTTGTACTTATACAGACTGCTAGCTTTCCAAAATATGTGTACAGCTTGGCTCAAAATTTGTGGTTAAAATATGGATTACAGCAAAACGTAAAATTATGAATGTCCAGTTTGGCTGGAATCTCATAGCAATGAAGCAATGACCAGTGAATTAATGGATAATGTGTGTACAGAGACAGCATTTTCCTCTTTACCTTGTAGTGATTTATATGAAGATGTTGAATTGGTTCATTAATTGTCCTATTAAAATAACTGCTAAGATGTAACTGGTAATTAATGGCATACCTACTGTTTTGAACATAGAACATAGAATAGTACAGCACATTACAGGCCCTTCGGCCCACAATGTTGTGCCGACCCTCAAACCCTGCCTCCCATATAACCCCCCACCTTAAATTCCTCCATATACCTGTCTAGTAGTCTCTTAAATTTCACTAGTGTATCTGCCTCCACCACTAACTCAGGCAGTGCATTCCACGCACCAACCATTCTCTGAGTGAAAAACCTTCCTCTAATATCCCCCTTGAACTTCCCACCCCTTACCTTAAAGCCATGTCCTCTTGTACTGAGCAGTGGTGCCCTGGGGAAGAGGCGTTGGCTGTCCACTCTATCTATTCCTCTTAATATCT
Organism: Hemitrygon akajei; assembly: GCF_048418815.1. Lineage (NCBI taxonomy): Eukaryota > Metazoa > Chordata > Chondrichthyes > Myliobatiformes > Dasyatidae > Hemitrygon > Hemitrygon akajei. The sequence goes on from NC_133131.1 coordinate 98,107,225, forward strand.
TGTACACCTCTATCATGTCTCCTCTCATCCTCCTTCTCTCCAAAGAGTAAAGCCCTAGCTCCCTTAATCTCTGATCATAATCCATACTCTAAACCAGGCAGCATCCTGGTAAATCTCCTCTGTACCCTTTCCAATGCTTCCACATCCTTCCTATACTGAGGCGACCAGAACTGGACACAGTACTCCAAGTGTGGCCTAACTAGAGTTTTATAGAGCTACATCATTACATCACGTCTCTTAAATTCTATCCCTCGACTTATGAAAGTCGACTTAACACCCCATAAGCTTTCTTAACTACCCTACCTACCTGTGAGGCAACTTTCAGGGATCTGTGGACATGTACCCCCAGATCTCTCTGCACCTCCACACTACCAAGTATCCTGCCATTTACTTTGTACTCTGCCTTGGAGTTTGTCCTTCCAAAGTGTACCACCTCACACATCTCCGGGTTGAACTCCATCTGCCACTTCTCAGCCCACTTCTACATCCTATCAATGTCTCTCTGCAATCTTTGACAATCCTCTACAATCCTCTACACTATCTACAACACCACCAACCTTTGTGTCGGCTGCAAACTTGCCAACCCACCCTTCTACCCCCACATCCAGGTCGTTAATAAAAATCACAAAAAGTAGAGGTCCCAGAACAGATCCTTGTGGGACACCACTAGTCACAACTCTCCAATCTTAATGTACTCCCTCCACCACGACCCTCTGCCTTCTGTAGGCAAGCCAATTCTGAATCCACCTGGCCAAACTTCCCTGGATCCCATGCCTTCTGACTTTTTGAATAAGCCTACAGTGTGGAACCTTGTCAACTGCCTTACTAAAATCCATGTAGATCACATCCACTGCACTACCCTCATCTATATGCCTGGTCACCTCCTCAAAGAACTCTATCAGGCTTGTTAGGCATGATCCGCCCTTCACAAAGCCATGCTGACTGTCCCTGATCAGACCATGATTCTCTAAATGCCCATAGATCCTATCTCTAAGAATCTTTTCCAACAGCTTTCCCACCACATACGTAAGGCTCACTGGTCTATAATTACCTGGACTATCCCTACTACCTTTTTTGAACAAGGGGACAACATTCGCCTCCCTCCAATCCTCCGGTACCATTCCCGTGGACAACGAGGACATAAAGATCCTAGCCAGAGGTTCAGCAATCTCTTCCCTTGCCTCGTGGAGCAGCCTGGGGAATATTCCATCAGGCCCCGGGGACTTATCCATCCTAATGTATTTTAACAACTCCAACACCTCCTCTCCCTTAATATCAACATGCTCCAGAACATCAACCTCACTCATATTGTCCTCACCGTCATCAAGTTCCCTCTCAGTGGTGAATACCGAAGAGAAGTATTCATTGAGGACCTTGCTCACTTCCACGGCCTCCAGGCACATCTTCCCACTTTTATCTCTAATCGGTCCTACCTTCACTCCTCTCATCCTTTTGTTCTTCACATAATTGAAGTATACCTTGGGTTTTCCTTTACTCTACTCGCCAAGGCCTTCTCATGCCCCCTTCTTGCTCTTCTCAGCCCCTTCTTAAGCTCCTTTCTTGCTACCCCATATTTCTCAATAGACCCATCTGATCCTTGCTTCCTAAACCTCATGTATGTTGCCTTCTTCCACCTGACTAGATTTTCCACTTCACTTGTCACCCATGGTTCCTTCACCCTACCATTCTTTATTTTCCTCACCGGGACAAATTTATCCCTAACATTCTGCAAGAGATCCTTAAACATCGACCACATGTCCATAGTACATTTCCCTGCAAAAACATCAACCCAATTCACACCCGCAAGTTCCAGCCTTATAGCATCATAATTTTCCCTTCCCCAATTAAAAATTTTCCTGTCCTCTCTAATTCTATCCTTTTCCATGATAATGCTAAAGGTCAGGGAGCAGTGGTCACTGTCCCCCAGATGCTCACCCACTGACAGATCTGTGACCTGACCCAGTTCGTTACCTAATACTAGATCCAGTATGGCATTCCCCCAATCGGTCTGTCAACATACTGTAACAGGAATCCATTCTGGACACACTTAACAAACTCTGCCCCATCTAAACCCTTGGAACTAATCAAGTGCCAATCAGTATTAGGGAAGTTAAAGTCACCCATGATAACAACCCTGTTATTTTTGCACCTTTCCAAAATCTGCCTCCCAATCTGCTCTTCAGTATCTCTGCTGCTACCAGGGGGCCTATAGAATACTCCCAGTAGAGTAACTGCTCCCTTCCAATTCCTGACTTCCACGCAAACCGACTCAAAAGAGGATCCTGCTACATTACCCACCCTTTCTGCAGCTGTAATAGTATCCCTGACCAGTAATGCTACCCCTCCTCCCCTTTTTCCCCCCTCTCTATCCCTTTTAAAACACTGAAATCCAGGAATATTGAGAATCCATTCCTGCCCTGGTGCCAGCCGAGTCTCTGTAATGGCCACTACATCATAATTCCAAACATTCTAATCAGTTAGTCACCACAGACTACCTTGAAAATGAACAACTAAATATGTGATATTTCCCTTCTTCAGGATGTGTTTTTTTTTTGGTTGTTATAAAGCTTAAACTTTTATATTTTAACTTTTTTTTTCTACTTTTCCTCTTTACTCTTTTCACATGGAGCAACATTAAAACTTTTGCTAATAGACCTAAATCTCACTGAATGAAGAGATAGAGTTTGCTCCACTTCCTGCCAACATCCTGGCTGCATCACTTCCCTCACAACTTTGTTATCAGCTCTTCCTTCTGGCACACCACAGGGGCAAAGCATTGTAATCTGAGCATGACAGGTCTTGATGTAATGGAAAAGCAATGCCCCACACTTGCAATTCCGCTCTTTTTTTAAATACACCTTTTTCATAAACCCTGTTTTTTTTAATGAAAATGTCTTTTAAAAAATAAAATGTAAACAATAAGTAGCAATACCTGGTCAGAGTCCAAAAGCCAGGAAAGCTTCCCTGCCTAGTTTTAAAACCCCCATTATTCATGTGGATAAGGACATAAGGGAAGATCAGGGTCAAGCTGGGCTATCACATTATTCCTGCAGATGCTAGTGATCCTTAAAGGTAGTTTATATATATATATATATATATATATATATACACACACATACCCACACACACACACACACTCTCTCTCTCTCCTTCAGTTCTCCATCGAAATCCAATGACGACGTCCACTCCATTGACAGTGAGATCTTTGATGACTATACAGTCCTATCCTGGTCCCACAAGCTCTATTGATGGTGGGACATGTATATGTGGTAGTGGTGGTAGTGATGGCAACCATGGCTGCATTTCTCCTGGCTGTCTTCTGCTGTCTTCTGGTTGTTCCTTCCATCTCCAGAATATAAACCCCATCCCTCCACAGCTGTCGCCAAGTGATACGGTCAGCAGCAATATCCTCCAGGTCCTTAGGTCTGATCTTGCACTTCCTTAAAGCATTCTTCATCTGATCCTTATAGCGCTTCTTCGGCCCTCCAGCTGAGCGTCGACCATGATGTAGCTGGCCGTATAACACTCTGCGGGTAGCCGACATGGGGGCATCCTTATCACGTGCCCCAGCCACTGCAACTGACGCTGGGTAATCATAGCCTCAATACTTCTGCAGTTGGTCTTTACAAGTATTTCAGTGTGAGGTACCCGCTCACACCAGGTAATTCCCAGGATGTGCTGAAGGCAGCTTATGTGGAAGTGCTCCAAGGACTTGATGTGATGGCTGCAGGTTACCCAAGCTTCACAGCCATAAAGGAGGGTGGTGACACAGACCATTTGGTATACGGTGACCTTTGTGGAGGGACGAAGGCTCCTGCTCTGAAAGACTCTACGCCGAAGTTTCCCACACACACGAACACACTCCTTATCTACCAGTGATAATCGAACATATGTACCTGAAGAAGAATGATTTTTTTTTAAAAAGATTAAACAAAAAGAAATTGCTCTGAAAAATAAAACACATCAGGTTAAATTATTCCTATCAGATCCCAATTGCCTAACAAGAAATTCTCTTGGATTGGCAACTATCAGTTAAGATTGCAAAATCATTGAAGTAACTCTTGAGAAAGAAAAGCTGTAGGAGGGAATAAAAGAATCAGGAAATTATAGACCAGTTGGCCAATGTTTATTATGGGGTAATTATGAGAGTCTGTAATTAAGGAGAGACTGATGAACACATGGATAATTTTCAGCTGATCAGGGAGCCAGCATGAACTTGTAAAGAATAGGTCAAGTCTAAGAAATCCTTTGAAACTTCATTCACCTCCTTAAAGCCGTGGATAGTGAGATATCTACTGACATTGCAGAATGTTTTTGCAAAGTCCTTCGATGGACACAGATAGTTAAAATTGAACTTTGTAGAACTGAGTCCAACACAAGAAGATAATACCATGAAGTAGTGGCAGGAGTAGGTCACCAGGACCCTCAAACCTATCCCACCATTCAATATGATAATTGGTGCTGTATGCTGGACTCAACACTTCCATGCTGGTTCCCTCAAACTTTCAAATATTTATCTATAAATAAATATAATGATCTCTCCTCCTCCACCCCAGAAACAGAGAATTTAAGATATTTGCTCCCTTTAAGAAAATACTTTTTTTTTAAACACACTTCAGTTTTAAATGACTGACCCTTTATGAAGGTGAATTTTTAACTTGGATTGGAAATCATTGGAGTGTAAAATTAATACGTGACTAGTCTTATTGGCTGGATAGCAAAGTTATGCAACAACCTGTTTCAAAGTTTCAAATTTGAATTGGGAGTCAGCTATATTTATTAATGAATTACAATAACAATAAAATGTAACTGTACAAATCTTCTGATGACATTATACTGTAGATAGGACTGCAAGCGACATGGATGCAAGCATTAAATTACAAAAGGTTATTAGGGTAAGTGAACCAGCAAAATTGTGGTGAGTGCAATTTTAATCCAAGTATATTTGAAGTCATCCACTGTGGTCCTCAAAGAAAGAGAATACTTTCCCAATGGGCAGATTTTAGAAAGAGTGGATGTTCAAAGATACATAAATCAGAGTACATTACAATATAATGAACAATATAGACAGAAAATAATCAAAGGAAGTGGATGATTTCATGTTTAGAAAACAGGAGCACAGGGGCACTAAAGTTATGATCTGCAAAATCATAGCTAATTCACAAGGAGAATTTAAGCAGTTTTGGAAACCCTACCTTAGTGAGGAGAAAAAGGTCTTAAAGGGAAGGCAGCATATTTTTTTTCACCGGGATGATATCCAGAATCCAAGCATTAAGTTACAAGTAGTGACTCCACAAATTACAAATGCAAGCAAGACTTTAAAAGGCTGAGAGAATGAAAACTCTTGTGCATTTAACATTTCAGTTATATTTGTAATCTTATATATATATAAGCATTCTTGTCTGTTTAAATAACTATGGTTCATCACTCTGTCACATGATACATGCATGCCTCACTTAAAGTAAAGACGAAGCTAGCCCTGCATTTCAGACTCCCGTGTGTTCCTTTAAATTAGTTTGAGGTTTTGAAGTTACAAACATAACATTTAACTAAATGAACAAGAATGCTTATATACACAGGATTACTCAGGTGTAACAGTAATATTAAATACACTACAGAAACACTTGTACTTGCCAATGGTAGTACAAGTTTGGAATGCTCTTCCATTATCAACAGTTAATGACTGACATTTTCAACCAAAAAGAACAAAGAGGTATGGATAGGCTTGTGGAGGAGGATCACAGATAAACTGTTACTTCATTGAATAGAACCAAATAACTCACTCTTACTATCAAGAGTGTTCAAAAATTGTGACAGTAATGATAGGAAAATAGATTAAGTACTGGATGAAACCAGTAAAAAAAAGGTCAAATCTTTATTGGAAATAATAATGAAGAAACTATTGCAGTACTGACAGGAATTGTCCATCTCATTGTAGGTAAACTTCCCACACTCCAGCCTGACCCTCCATCATGCCTATGTGTCACTAATAAAGTGAGGGTATTTGATAGGCTATTGCACTGGAGGGGCAGGATTATCTCAGGAGATGCGGTTGACCATTGCCTGTCCAAATTTTCAAAAACGACCTGAGAATCTGTTTGAGAGACCAAACTGTTTAGAGCTGAGTGGGATCATTGCAGATTTTCAGGATAAAAAGAGGTATCAAGCAGAGACAAACAGATGTACAGGTAACACACACAAAATGCTGGAGGAACTCAACAGGCCAGGCAGCATCAATGGGAAAAAAAATGCAGTCGATGTTTCAGTCTGAGACCTGCTGAAGGGATTCTGCCCAAAACATTGACTGTACTCCTCTCCATCGATGCTTCCTGGCCTGCTGAGTTCCTCCAGCATTTTGTGTATGTTACTTGGATTTCTAGCATCTGCAGCTTTTCTCTTGTCTGCAGATGTAAGGGTGAAGTTTAGTTTACAGTATTCTGATTTTTTTTTCATTCTCTTTCAAAAGGTTTATGAATAGATTTCTTTGAATCCCCAAAGTGTATTAGTAATTTGTGGCATTTGTGATGAATTTCTGATTGATAACATGCAAAATTCTGACAAATGATACTGTTAGGGGGATGAGCGTTTACAGCTCTAAAGTGCAGGTACCAGGAACTGCTACCATCAGGGACAATTCTTCTAAACAATTCGGCTCCACATATTAAGCTGCACAACACTTTACTCTTGCATATACTGAAAATAAATCACAGATGTTTAGTTTTTCAGACATAATCTGTATAGATTATTATTGGTTTATTTTAGGACGTATTTTGTTGGTATGAATAATTTCAATTTTCTACTGCAATTAAAGGGAAAATCACACAAGGGCAAATTCAAAGACAAAGAAGGGTTTGATGGTGCAACATCCTCTTTTCTCTGGGTTTAGATTTGAAGAGTCTAACTTTTCTTGCAGAAGGCCCATCTGAGGTAAATTTGGATAATCCCAACTTCATCCCAATGACTACAATTTCACAATTTAATTTATCTGCCCTATTTTCTTCTCACTTTGCACAGCCATCTCTAGTAGGCCGCAAGATGACTCATCAAAATGCTCCAGAAAATGCCAAGTGTCTGTTATTCTAAGCCAGCTGCACGTAACAAAAGTGCAAACGTTAAAATGGCTGTTATAAAATTGCACTGCTTTCCCATTTTATGGTGTTTCACTTCATTAGAAATTCTGATCTGGTAGGAGACTGCCTGGGCCTTCTTAGGACTTAAAAGTAGCACTCATGTTGAATGTGAGGTCACAGTATTGCCTGTTTAACCTGAAGTTGGCAAGAAAATCAGCCGTTTCTCGCGATAATATCATAAAGTGTGACTTTAGCTGTCACTGGATTTTTGGGAAAAGAATGGTCGTTTAGTTCTGTTGGTCATTAATTTCTCACATGAACAAAGTAGGAGGCCATTCACTTCCATTTATTTTGTGCTCATTTGCATGCTGTCAGAGAGAGAGATCCACTAGTGGCCCAAGGCAATTCTTGAGCCATGAAAAACAAAGAAAAAACTGGAGAAACAAAGCAAAACAAAAATTGCTGATCAAACTCAGGAAATCAGACAGAATCAGCAGAGGGAGAAAAAGGTGAGCTTTTAAAGACAATGCACAATTCCTTTTCACCCGGAGTATCTCCAGCTCTGATCTTGTCTCTCCATCACACCACTGGCAGTTCTCCTCGATCTCTGGGGTCAACTGTGATGTCACTTGCATTGGCCTCCAGTGGGAGCTTGTCCTTGTCTGGTCAAATAGCCCAGGCTTTGAACATATGTGAGAGATATATTTAGAGCTTATAAAACAGTGAGCAGAGAATAATGAAGGCGATGGGACCACAAAATTGACCTGCACCCACTCAAATCTTTCAAAAAAAATTGTAACAGTAGTCCAACATGCCACTTCCCGAACTGAATAGTGTTGAATTAATTAAAGATGAATAAAAATAACTTCGTCTTCAGTTGCCTCAAGGGAACAGAATTATTCCAGCACAGTTACAAATGCATTGCTATCTGTCACTGGGACAAGTGTGTCAGGTCAAAATTATTCTGTTTAAAATTACACCATAGGAAACGTTATCAAGACTAAAATAGTAACACAAATTGCACCACTGTGACTTCAAAAGCCAACCATCTGACCTGCTTGGAAACTGTTCTGAACATTTTATCATACTCGTGAAGCTGGCATCATTTCACTTGCTTCTAACACAGAGATGGTTTCAGTGGGACAAGTGGTGATTTTCTGCTATCGACCCTAAAGGCAGGTATAGCTTCCCAAATTATTCCCAGCACGAAGAGTAAATTATGTTTCTGATTATCATGAATTAGGAAAGGTATCTGTCAGCCCGTATGGGTGAGATAATCATGATCTAAAAGGAGTCAATTATTACTGCAGTATTGTTCTTGCTAGTGCTTGCCACTATTCTTTGCTATATTTTGACACAAGATCAAGGCTAAAAGAACATATCCTCTGAACAAGAGTTATAATATGTTATTTCATCAAGAAACATCAGGCAGATTTCAACATGAGCAACTGTAATATATCTATCACTGAAAATGATAAAGTATAAAAGAAGAAAATACTGGAAATTCAGCAGCTCAGGCAGCTTCTTTGAAAAGTCTCAGCGTTAAAATTTCAGGTCAATAACTTTTCTTCAGAAATAGGACATTAGAAAACAGGCACTTTTGAGATTGTAGTGAAGGGCAAAATGGGTGAATAGAACAAAGGGAATGCTTGCCAGAAGTAGCTTGGAAGTGAAGTTGCAATGAATTCAACAGCAAGGCTGTTGTTTTGTTTTCCATAAAAACTGCAATGTCCATCATGGTGTGGATGTTTACAGCTCAGAACTTCTGTTCAATATGAAACTTTTCATAAGTTTAAACAAGTACTAATATGCATCAAACACAAAACCACAATAAGATATAAGAGCAGAATATGCCATTCGGCGCATCAGGTCCACTCCGCTATTCAATTGTAGCTGATTTAGTTGTTGCTTCTTGATTCCATTCTCCTGCCTTCTCCTCCTTACTGATCAAAAAACTAACAAGCACTGCTTGAAATTTTCCCAGCTGTCTGTGGGAATGAATTCCACAGACTTGCAACTCTGTGACTAAAGAAATACCTCCTCATCTCTGTTCTAAAGAGACGTCCTTTAATTCTGAGGCTGTGTCCTCTGGTCCTAAACTCTCCCACTACTGAAAACACCTGATAACTTTTTCTAATTATTTAGATTACTGGTGTTATGGTTTGTAACTTCGCAACATTAAACTAATTCAACGGAAGGCATGGGAGTCCAAGTTTCAGAGTTACTTTGAGCGAGGCACGCATGTATCATGTTGTAGTGTGATGATATATGCAATTAAAGTATTCTTACATATTACCCATAATTAATTATTTAAAAAAGAATGCTTAATCAAACTGTATATATAACTGAAATAGTAAATACACAACAACTGGTCAGATAAGATTTAGAATATTGCATAACCTTTTGATTGTGTTATTAAAGAGGCACTCTCCTTGGCAATTTTATCTATTAACACAATTTCAATTTCTAGGTATTTTGGATACCTTTGCTAGAAATTCAATCAAAATCCTTGAATAATTCTGCTCCACTGCACCTGGGCAGGATTACAATTTTTTTTTTCTCAAATGGTATTTAAATTCTTTGAGAGTTTGGGACCGGAACTGGAGCTGCTGCTCCACAGTTCCAGTGTCCTGAGCATTATCCTGACCCATGTTCAACGATCCTGCGTTCAGTTGAAATGTCCTCCCTGTGACTGTGTGGGTTTCCTCACATGCTCCCACTTCCACCCACATGCAGCTTGACAGGTTAATAATCACTTGCCTGAGCATGCGGGCAAAAGCTAGAACCTAGGGATAGCTGATGGTGGTAACATGGGAAGATTAAACTGGGTTAGAGTAGATCATCAATGGATAGTGTAGACTCAGAAGACTGAATGGACTTTTCCATGCATCTATTTTTCTAACTATGTCAAACAGTAAAGGTTAATAATTGGCTAAATAAGAACAATTAGGCTGAGCAAGGAACATTACAGGAACATGGGTAAAAATGACCTAAAAGGTAAAATTGTGTGACTTGAGTGAAATGCATCACTGGAATGTTATCTGTATAGAGCTACTGGCCACCACGCCTCTGAATGATGGAGGTGTTCAATAGCTCTCGATGTTTACATCATTTATCTTTGTCAGGACAAATCCATATAGTTTCCCAGCAGGTGGGAAAATAATCAATTGCTTTATATATGGCCACAAAGAAAAAGACCTCTTCTTACTCTGCTTTGTGTTCCTATATTCACCGTGCTATATATTAGTTCTCAATTACCCATGATGAAGTATAAAAAAAACACTTCTTTCTTACATTTGCTGACAGCAGCTAGAGCATGAAGTCAAACTTCAGGATTGCAGTTATAGCAAAATAAAACTCCCTCAAAACTTGTGGTATTTCAGAATTAATTTGAAATGATGCATCGTTTAATTTTATCATATCAGTTATGAGTAACGTTTTGGTTTTAAACTAGTAGTAGCTGACTACAAATATGCAAGTGATTACAACAAAGGACAGTGTTTTTAATTAAATGATCTCTTCTAAGGTATTCAGTGCAAGAGCTAGGATGAGGAAAAGGAAGGAATGAGTTGATTTCTGAAATCAGGATATATAGAACCATAGAACATTACAGCACAGAAACAGGCCTTTTAGCCCTTCTTGGCTGTGCCGAACCATTTTTCTGCCTAGTCCCACTGACCTGCACCTGGCCCATATCCCTCCATACCCCTTTCATCCATGTACATGTCCAAGTTTTTCTTAAATGTTCAAAGTGAGCCTGCATTTACCACTTCATCTGGCAGCTCATTCCACACTCCCACCACTCTCTGTGTGAAGAAGCCCACCCCCCCCCCCCATGTTCCCTTTAAACTTTTCCCCCTTCACCCTTAACCCATGTCCTCTGGTATTTTTTCTCCACTAGCCTCAGTGGAAAAAACCTGCTTGCATTCACTCTATCTATACCTGTAATAATTTTATATACCTCTATCAAATCTCCCCTCATTCTTCTATGCTCCAGGGAATAAAGTCCTAACCTATTCAACCTTTCTCTGTAACTCAGTTTCTCAAGTCCCGGCAACATCCTTGTAAACCTCCTCTGCACTCTTTCAACCTTATTAGTATCCTTCCTGTAATTCGGTGACCAAAACTGTGCCCAATACTCCAAATTTGGCCTCACCAATGCCTTATAAAACCTTACCATAACATTCCAACTCTTATATTCAATACTTTGATTTATAAAGGCCAATGTACCAAAACTTCTCTTTACTACCCTATCTACCTGTGACGCCACTTTTAGGGAATTTTGTATCTGTATTCCTAGATCCTTCTGTTCTACTGCACTCCTCAGTGCCCTGCCATTTACCTTGTACGTTCTACCTTGGTTTTTCCTTCCAAAGTGCAATACCTCACACTTGTCTGTATTAAACTCCATCTGCCATTTTTCAGCCCATTTTTCCAGCTGGTCCAGATCCCTCTGCAAGGCTTTGAAAACCTTCCTCACTGTCCACTACACCAATCTTTGTATCATCAGCAAACTTGCTGATCCAATTTACCACATTATCATCCAGATCATTGATATAGATGACAAATAACAATGGACCCAGCACTGATCCCTGTGGCACACACCACTAGTCACAGGCCTCCACTCAGAGAAGCGATCCTCCACTACCACTCTCTGACTTCTCCCATTGAGTCAATGTTGAATCCATTTACTACCTCACCATGTGTACCAAGCGACTGAATCTTCCTAACTAACCTCCCTTGCGGGGACCTTATCAAGGCCTTACTGAAGTCCATGTAGACAACATCCACTGCCTTCCCTTCATCCATTTTCTGGTAACCTCCTCAAAAAACTCTAATCGATTGTTAAACATGACCTGCCACACACAAACCCATGTTGACTCTCCCTAATAAGTCTCTGTCTATCTAAATACTTGTAGATCCTATCTCTTAGTACTCCTTCCAATAATTTACCTACTACCAGACGTCAAACTTACCAGCCTATAATTTCCCGGATTACTTTTGGTGACTTTTTTAAACAACGGAACAACATGAGCTATCCTCCAATACTCCAGCACCTCACCCGTAGATACCAACATTTTAAATATATCTGCCAGGGCCTCTGCAATTTCAACACTAGTCTCCTTCAAGGTCCAAGGGAATACCCTGTCAGGTCCTGGGGATTTATCTACTCTGATTTGCCTCAGATAGCAAGTACCTCCTCCTTTTCAATCTGTATAGGTTCCATGACCTCACTACTTGTTTGCCTTATTTCCATTGACTCCATGCCTGTTTCCTTAGTAAATACAGATGCAAAAAAACCATTTAAGAT